>NC_064648.1:197468191-197772205 GCF_023864345.2 Schistocerca serialis cubense | reverse complement strand
TTAAACATATGTACATAATTTCGTCAGTGTCATTCCAACACATCTTATCGTACTTTAATGTCTGTTAGGTATCAGTTTTGTCAAATTAAATCGGGTGATGCTGAGGGGATTAGATTAGGAAATGAGACACTTAAAGTAGTAAAGGAATTTTGCTACACTCCTGGAAATTGAAATAAGAACACCGTGAATTCATTGTCCCAGGAAGGGGAAACTTTATTGACACATTCCTGGGGTCAGATACATCACATGATCACACTGACAGAACCACAGGCACATAGGCACAGGCAACAGAGCATGCACAATGTCGGCACTAGTACAGTGTATATCCACCTTTCGCAGCAATGCAGGCTGCTATTCTCCCATGGAGACGATCGTAGAGATGCTGGATGTAGTCCTGTGGAACGGCTTGCTATGCCATTTCCACCTGGCGCCTCAGTTGGACCAGCGTTCGTGCTGGACGTGCAGACCGCGTGAGACGACGCTTCATCCAGTCCCAAACATGCTCAATGGGGGACAGATCCGGAGATCTTGCTGGCCAGGGTAGTTGACTTACACCTTCTAGAGCACGTTGGGTGGCACGGGATACATGCGGACGTGCATTGTCCTGTTGGAACAGCAAGTTCCCTTGCCGGTCTAGGAATGGTAGAACGATGGGTTCGATGACGGTTTGGATGTACCGTGCACTATTCAGTGTCCCCTCGACGATCACCAGTGGTGTACGGCCAGTGTAGGAGATCGCTCCCCACACCATGATGCCGGGTGTTGGCCCTGTGTGCCTCGGTCGTATGCAGTCCTGATTGTGGCGCTCACCTGCACGGCGCCAAACACGCATACGACCATCATTGGCACCAAGGCAGAAGCGACTCTCATCGCTGAAGGCGACACGTCTCCATTCGTCCCTCCATTCACGCCTGTCGCGACACCACTGGGGGCGGGCTGCACGATGTTGGGGCGTGAGCGGAAGACGGCCTAACGGTGTGCGGGACCGTAGCCCAGCTTCATGGAGACGGTTGCGAATGGTCCTCGCCGATACCCCAAGAGCAACAGTGTCCCTAATTTGCTGGGAAGTGGCGGTGCGGTCCCCTACGGCACTGCGTAGGATCCTACGGTCTTGGCGTGGATCCGTGCGTCGCTGCGGTCCGGTCCCAGGTCGACGGGCACGTGCACCTTCCGCCGACCACTGGCGACAACATCGATGTACTGTGGAGACCTCACGCCCCACGTGTTGAGCAATTCGGCGGTACGTCCACCCGCCCTCCCGCATGCCCACTATACGCCCTCGCTCAAAGTCCGTCAACTGCACATACGGTTCACGTCCACGCTGTCGCGGCATGCTAGCAGTGTTAAAGACTACGATGGAGCTCCGTATGCCACGGCAAACTGGCTGACACTGACGGCGGCGGTGCACAAATGCTGCGCAGCTAGCGCCATTCGACGGCCAACACCGCGGTTCCTGGTGTGTCCGCTGTGCCGTGCGTGTGATCATTGCTTGTACAGCCCTCTCGCAGTGGCCGGAGCAAGTATGGTGGGTCTGACACACCGGTGTCAATGTGTTCTTTTTTCCATTTCCAGGAGTGTATTTAGGGAGTAAAATAACTGATGATGGTCGAAGTAGAGAGGATATAAAATGTAGACAGGCAATGGCAAGGAAAGCGTTTCTGAAGAAGACAAATTTGTTAACATCGAGTATAGATTTAAGTGTCAGGAAGTCGTTTCTGAAAGTATTTGTATGGAGTGTAGCCATGTTTGGAAGTGAAACATGGACGATAACCAGTTTGGACAGGAAGAGAATAGAAGCTTTCGAAATGTGGTGCTACAGAAGAATGCTGAAGATAAGGTGGGTAGATCACGTAACTAATGAGGAGGTATTGAATAGGATTGGGGAGAAGAGACGTTTGTGGCACAACTTGACTAGAAGAAGGGATCGGTTGGTAGGACATGTTTTGAGGAATCAAGGGATCAAAAATTTAGCATTGGAGGGCAGCGTGGAGGGTAAAAATCGTAGAGGGAGACCAAGAGATGAATACACTAAGCAGATTCAGAAGGATGTAGGTTGCAGTAGGTACTGGGAGATGAAGAAGCTTGCACAGGATAGAGTAGCATGGAGAGCTGCATCAAACCAGTCTCAGGACTGAAGACCACAACAACAACAACAACAGGTATCAGTTTTGACTGCAGTTGGCCACAACAGTCAAGATTAGGTGCCGTGTGTATGATAACTTTATTGAGAGTGCATATGTATGTTTCATTTTGACAGTATTGCACAAACAGCTAAGAAGTACTAACAGCACAACACTGCTAGTATGAACAACCGCGGTAAAGCAAAAAACGACGAACAAAAACACGACAGCGACGAGGACTACCAAAGATCATATTGATGCGCTCTTGGTTGGTGTGGATGGGGGTAAATGGGCGGGGCTTGTGCAAATGTCCGGGGCTGTCGCTAACGTTTCCTTGGCCACACCCGACGGCAGTTACCTTCGGTGATCTCACGGGAACCGGTGTATCCACTGCGGCAAGGCTGTCTTGACAGCTAAATTTTGTCACAAATAAGCAACTTGTATCGTAACGTAGTTTTCTATTCCCCAAGGAGTCCCCAGACAACCGGCATTCTGTACTATTTCGGTGCCCACCCTGTAGCGTGGGATGGGAAAAATCGACCTGTTAAAATGCGTACCGGTATTTGCGCTCTCATTAACTAGTATTTTTTGCTAGTTGTTTGGCCTTTGCTATAATAAAAAATTTTAAATTTTACTAATAACTGGGTAAAAAGTGAAATACCAATTAGGCATTACACTGGTCCTAAAATTTTCTGATTATAAATAAAGCTTTCTTAAAAAACGAGTCAGTTATTTGTAAAAGTTGCATTGCTTTGGAATATTGCGTTATAACAGAGAATGGGAGAAGCGATCAGTGCTGTTTTAATGACAATGCCGACAGAAACGAGCAACAAACATATGGCGTGAGGATTGTCACAGCACTGCTGACACAATGACGTCCCCGTTACTGTGGGATAGAGGTGGCCAACTTGAAACACGTAACTGTTCCGAAACAAATGAAACAGTACAATGTAATGTTTGGATACCCTGTTTCGAAACAGTGAAACAGTTTCTGTTTTGTAATCTAATAAAACCTATACATTTTATCATCTTGAATGTCTACTATGTAAGTATGTCCACATAAACACAAATGAGATGCGGAAGCGCTGGCTGAAGAGCGGCGTAGCATGTGGCTGACAGCCTACCTGCTTGTTTAGGTACTAAAATAACAATAAAGGAAAAAGAAAGAAAGCGGGAGCGCTCCACTAGGGCGTCTTGGCAGTTTCGTATTTCCTGCAGCAAATGCGCTGCTTTCGTGTCGTGTGGCTTTCATACTTTCCAATTGGCTGAGGACAGCCATAGCTGAAGACAGAAGAACCACCACGAACGGAACTGGAGGTGGGAGCAAACTACAGAAACAACAGATATGCTACTGGGATTCCCACATTCCGTTAGTATGGGTAATACACCCATCCTGCTAATTTCCATGCACACAAAGGGAATCATATTGGATAATAGGCACAGTGACTATAGACTCACAAATAACGCCAAATACACTCCTGGAAATGGAAAAAAGAACACATTGACACCGGTGTGTCAGACCCACCATACTTGCTCCGGACACTGCGAGAGGGCTGTACAAGCAATGATCACACGCACGGCACAGCGGACACACCAGGAACCGCGGTGTTGGCCGTCGAATGGCGCTAGCTGCGCAGCATTTGTGCACCGCCGCCGTCAGTGTCAGCCAGTTTGCCGTGGCATACGGAGCTCCATCGCAGTCTTTAACACTGGTAGCATGCCGCGACAGCGTGGACGTGAACCGTATGTGCAGTTGACGGACTTTGAGCGAGGGCGTATAGTGGGCATGCGGGAGGCCGGGTGGACGTACCGCCGAATTGCTCAACACGTGGGGCGTGAGGTCTCCACAGTACATCGATGTTGTCGCCAGTGGTCGGCGGAAGGTGCACGTGCCCGTCGACCTGGGACCGGACCGCAGTGACGCACGGATCCACGCCAAGACCGTAGGATCCTACGCAGTGCCGTAGGGGACCGCACCGCCACTTCCCAGCAAATTAGGGACACTGTTGCTCCTGGGGTATCGGCGAGGACCATTCGCAACCGTCTCCATGAAGCTGGGCTTCGGTCCCGCACACCGTTAGGCCGTCTTCCGCTCACGCCCCAACATCGTGCAGCCCGCCTCCAGTGGTGTCGCGACAGGCGTGAATGGAGGGACGAATGGAGACGTGTCGTCTTCAGCGATGAGAGTCGCTTCTGCCTTGGTGCCAATGATGGTCGTATGCGTGTTTGGCGCTGTGCAGGTGAGCGCCACAATCAGGACTGCATACGACCGAGGCACACAGGGCCAACACCCGGCATCATGGTGTGGGGAGCGATCTCCTACACTGGCCGTACACCACTGGTGATCGTCGAGGGGACACTGAATAGTGCACGGTACATCCAAACCGCCATCGAACCCATCGTTCTACCATTCCTAGACCGGCAAGGGAACTTGCTGTTCCAACAGGACAATGCACGTCCGCATGTATCCCGTGCCACCCAACGTGCTCTAGAAGGTGTAAGTCAACTACCCTGGCCAGCAAGATCTCCGGATCTGTCCCCCATTGAGCATGTTTGGGACTGGATGAAGCGTCGTCTCACGCGGTCTGCACGTCCAGCACGAACGCTGGTCCAACTGAGGCGCCAGGTGGAAATGGCATGGCAAGCCGTTCCACAGGACTACATCCAGCATCTCTACGATCGTCTCCATGGGAGAATAGCAGCCTGCATTGCTGCGAAAGGTGGATATACACTGTACTAGTGCCGACATTGTGCATGCTCTGTTGCCTGTGTCTATGTGCCTGTTGTTCTGTCAGTGTGATCATGTGATGTATCTGACCCCAGGAATGTGTCAAGAAAGTTTCCCCTTCCTGGGACAATGAATTCACGGTGTTCTTATTTCAATTTCCAGGTGTGTAATTCGAATAAATAACAAAATATAACAGAAAAAATTTTGTCTTTCAAGGTGTTTCGAACCGTTACTATAAATTCACCATGCTTCCCAGCCCTTCCCGTTCACCATTACACTATCAGTGGTATGTCAAACAGATTGCTTTCAATTATACCTACATCAAATTTATGTATATGTCTAATAACTGTCACTCTACGCCTTTTTGCATTCAAAATGTTATAGGCTTGCTTACGTTTCTTAATATGATTACTGTACATGAACAGAGAAGCGTATGTTATCAAAAAGTGTAATTAAACTGAATGATTTTCACATATTTATTATTTTGAATGTGAATAGTATGCGTTGTTTTACTGCTTGGTTAGTGTTTATAAAGCAGATATTACACCATTTCGGAATATGACAGTCAGCTAGAAACGAAGTTTTATTTTCGGATATCTTAAGCTTCATACTATTGTTTGTCACAAAGATTTTGACACTCTTGAAAGTGTTTCATGAAGTTGTATGTTAAATGTGTTTCAGTACCTGTGCCGAGCCCGAATCTCGTCCGACACAGAGGGGAATGAAACATCACTGTTTCGATACAATTAGTCCGTTCCAAGCACTGGTGGACTGAAACAGCCTTATTTTGAAACAACGATACAGTTTCTGTGTCTGGCTCGAGACCGAATGTGGCCCAGTTATCCGAGACAGGGGCGGAATGAAACACCACTGTTTCGAGACAGTGAACCACAGCCGTTCCGAAACACTGAAACAGTTCCACGTATCGATACACTGTACCGAAACATAGAAACAGTGGCCAAGTCTACTGTGGGACGTGGCCTGTTGCATGGTACGCACGCGTGTACACGTAGTGTGCGGGACTAAGCGCATGTGGTTCTTTACGGCAGTTTCTCGATGTCGAAGTCGGACATAAGGTGCATTACAGAAACACACCATCCCTAGACTTAAGTATTTTTCGAGGTGTGGCATCAATGAAGTGAAGTGCTCCATTTCGTTGAAAAAATAAAAAATCTGAGGAGCCACAGCGAACTACCGACATCATATAACGAGAAAAAAATTAAAAATTCATTCAGTTTACACTAAAAACAAAAAGTAGTTGATCTGCAGAGTATGTCTGCATAATGCGCATTTATGCACTGTAGCCCATTGAAAACGGACAAATTAACACGAGAAACAATTCTTTACAAAGGAATGGAATAACTGGTAGAAGCCGACCTCGCTATTTACAATTTGTACAGAAACCAGATGGTAGTTATAAGAGTGTAGGGGCATGAAATAAAAGCAGTGGTTGAGAAGGGAGTGAGACAAGGTTGTAGCCTCTCCCCGGTGTTATTCAATCCGTATACCGAGCAAGCAGTAAAGGAAACAAAAGAAAAATTTGGTCGAGGGATAAGAAATAAAAACTTTGAGGTTTGTCGACAATATTGTAATTATGTCAGGCAGCAAAGGACCTGGAAGAGCAGTTGAACGGAATGGACAGTGTCTTGAAAGGAGGTTATAAGATGAACATCAACAAAAGCAAAACGACGATAATGGAATGTGATCAGGTGATGGTGAGGGAATTAGATTAGGAAACGAGACACTTAAAGTAGATTATTTTTGGTATTTGGGAAGCAAAATAACTTATGATGGTCGAAGTAGGGAGGATATAAAATGTGGACTGGCAACGGTAAGAAAAGCGTTTCTGAAGAGAGAAATTTGTTAACATCGAGTATTGATTTAAGTGGCAGGAAGCCGTTTCTGAAAGTATTTGTATGGAGTGCAGCCGTATATCCAAGTGAAATGTGGACGATAAATAGTTTGGACAAGAAGAGAATAGAAGCTTTCGAAATGTGGTGCTACAGAAGAATGCTGAAGATTAGATTGGTAGATCATGTAACTAATGAGGAGGTATTGAATAGAATTGGGGAGAAGAGAAGCTTGTGGCACAACTTGACTAGAAGAAGGGATCGGTTGGTAGGACATGTTCTGAGGCATCAAGGGATCACCAATCTAGTACTGGAGGGCAGCGTGGAGGGTAAAAATCGTAGAGGGAGACCAATAGACGAATACACTAAGCAGATTCAAAAGGATGTAGGTTGCAGTAGGTACTGGGAGATGAAGAAGCTTGCACAGGATAGAGTAGCATGGAGAGCTGCATCAAACCAGTCTCAGGACTGAAGACCACAACAACAGCTCCAAAAAATTAAAATGTGTAGGGGCATAGTGATTTTTTGTAGTATTCAACCACTTGTCACTTTTCAAGAAAATAAGCGAACGATGGATGGACTGGGTTTTCTTTTATTTGAATGTTGGGCTCCAAAAGGTTCCCTTTCTGTGCAGCCACCGTGGAATATAAAATCATAAAAATGTTGCAACCAGTCGCGGAAACAATTTATGTTGTTGCAAATCGATTTCGACTGATATCAGTCATCATCGGTGCATTTGTGTAACCGATACGTGCCATTAAGTAGAAGTACTGTCCTTAGCAATTACCATTGTTGATGATAGAAATATGCCAGGGATAGCACTTCCACTTACGTCACGTATCGGTTAGACAAAGGCATCCATGATGACTGAGATAAGTCGAAATCGATTTGAAACAAGATAAATAAATGTTTCCGCGGCTGGTTGCTACATTGAAACTTCCGGGCAGATTAAAACTGTGTGCCGGACCGAGTTCGAGTCTCGGTCCGGCACACAGTTTTAATCTAACAGGAAGTTTCATATCAGCGCACACTCCGCTGCAGAGTGAAAATTTCATTCTGGTTGCTACATTATTTATAATTTTTCTTTTATTTGCCTATTTAATGGTATGATTCTATGCATCTTCAGAGGGAGTTAATTTTCAGTCTGTTAGATTTCGATATTTATTACAGGAAACAATAGGAATAAAAGAACCATTCAATTATTTCAGAAACCAGTTATTTTGAGCGATTGTAACACTAAACTGGCGTTGAAAAAAGATACAACCGAAAACCGGTTGTCTGAGCGGAACAGCGGAACAGCGATAACCGCCAGCCCTTCCTCAAGCCCGGCCTGGATGTGTGTGTTGTCCATAGCGTAAGTCAGTTTAAGTTAGATTAAGTAGTGTGTAAGCCTAGGGACCGGTCACCTAAGCAGTTTGGTCCCATAAGATTTACCACAGATTTACAAATTTTTGACTGATATCGGCCTGTGTTTCTATCAAACCGCCGTAGCATGGAACTGATTGCATATTTTTAAATTTCCCGAAGGCTTTCGACACCGGTCCTAGCAAGTGACTTCTAACTGAACTGCGTACCTATGGACTTTCTGAACTGTGTGGATTCGTGATTCCCTGTCAGAGAGGTCACAGTGCGTATTAACTGACGGAAAGTCATCGAGTAAAACAGAAGTGATTTCTGGCGTTCCCCAAGGTAGTGTTACAGGCCGTTTGCTGTTCCTTATCTGTATAAACCATTTGGGAGACAATCTGAGCAGCCGTCTTGGGTTTTTTGCAGATGACGCTGTCTTTTATCGACTAATAAAGTCATCAGGAGATAAAACAAACTGCAAAACGATTTAGAAAAGATATCAGAATGATGGGAAAAGGGGCAGTTGACCCTATATAACGAAAAGTGTGAGGTCATCCACATGAGTGCTTAAAGGAACTCATAGAACTTCGGTTACACGATAAATCAGTCTAATCTAAAAGCCGTAAATTCAACTAATTACCTACGTATTACAATTACGGACAACTTAAATTGGAAGGACCACATTGAAAATGTTGTGGGGAAGGCTAAACAAAGACTGCGTTTTATTGGCAGGACACTTAGAAAATGTAACAGACCTACTGAGGAGACTGCATACAGTACGCTTGACCGTCCTCTTTTAGAATACTGCTGCGCGCTGTGGGATCCTTACGAGATAGGAATGACGGAGTACATCGAAAAAGTTCAAAGAAGGGGAACACGTTTTGTATTATCGCGAAATATGGGAGAGCGCGTCACAGAAATGATACAGGATTTGGGATGAATATCATTAAAAGAAAGGCAGTTTTCGTTGCGACGGAATCTTCTCACGAAATTCCAATCACGAACTTTCCCCTCCGAATGCGAAAATATTTTGTTGACACCGACTTAGATAGGGAGGAACGATCACAAAGATAAAATAAGAGAAATCAGAGCTCGTACCGAAAGATATAGGTGTTCATTCTTTCCGCGCGCTATACGAGATTGGAATAATAGAGAAGTGTGAAGGTGCTTCGATGAACCGTCTGCCAGGCACTTGAATGTGATTCGCAGAGTATCCATGTAGATGTAGATAGGATTAACCGAGGACTTCAAAAAATTTCAAAGACGGGCAGCTTTTCTTCTATTATACAGAAATAGGGGAGAGAGCGCCATGGATATGAGACACGAACTGCTGTGGCATTCAATACAAAAAGCGTTTTTCGATGCGACAGTACCTTCTCGTGAAATTTGAACTGCTAGCTTTCTCCTTTGAGCGCGAAAATGTTTTATTGCCGTCCACCTACATATGTAGAAATTACCATCGTGGTGACCGCTCCCCCCCGCCTCCCCGTAGCTGAGCGGTCAGCGCGGCATAGTATCAATCCTAAGAGCCCGGGTTCGATTCCCGACTGGGTTCATCCCTATCGACGCGCATGTGGCGTCAAATCGGCAGACTTGCACCAGGCGAACGGTCTACCCGACGGGAGGCCCCAGTCACACGATTTTTTCTTTATCATCATGGTCATGTATAAGAAATCAAAGATTTAAGTGTTCGTTTTCCCGTGCGCTGTGAGAGAGCGATAGAGATAGGGTTGCCATACGCCACGGATTTCACGGACAGTCCGCGATTTTAGGGTAAATGAAAACGTCCGGGCCGAAAAGGCAAATGTCCGCGATATTTGCTGGATTTGAAGTCAACTTCCGGTAATTTCAAAAATTGCTGTCAAAGAAGCATCAATATATCTCTTTGCCTTCACATTATATAAAATCCGAACAGAACAGCTTTCGAGATATGGAAACAATGGGCCGTCAGGCTCAGGCGTACGGTACATCCTCTTGGATTTGCGAGATTGCGAGTTGTCGATACAGTGGGCGGTCAGTCATCTCTGGCAATGATGAGTATTATCCTCTTTGATTAGCTTGCTGAATGTTCGCAAGGTTTGTTGTGGTTCCGATTTCGTTGTGTGACAGGGGTATTACAAATGATTGAAGCGATTTCATAAATTCACTGTAGCTCCATTCATTGACATATGGTCATGACACACTACAGATACGTAGAAAAACTCAAAGTTTTGTTCGGCTGAAGCCGCACTTCAGGTTTCTGCCGCCAGAGCGCTCGAGAGCGCAGTGAGACAAAATGGCGACAGGAGCCGAGAAAGCGTATGTCGTGCTTGAAATGCACTCGCATCAGTCAGTCATAACAGTGCAACGACACTTCAGGACGAAGTTCAACAAAGATCGACCAACTGCTAACTCCATTCGGCGATGGTATGCGCAGTTTAAAGCTTCTGGATGCCTCTGTAAGGGGAAATCAACGGGTCAGCCTGCAGTGAGCGAAGAAACGGTTGAACGCGTGCGGGCAAGTTTCACGCGTAGCCCGCGGAAGTCAAAAAAATGGTTCAAATGGCTCTGAGCACTATGGGACTCAACTGCTGAGGTCATTAGTCCCCTAGAACTTAGAACTAGTTAAACCTAACTAACCTAAGGACATCACAAACATCCATGCCCGAGGCAGGATTCGAACCTGCGACCGTAGCGGTCTTGCGGTTCCAGACTGCAGCGCCTTTAACCGCACGGCCACTTCGGCCGGCCCCGCGGAAGTCGACGAATAAAGCGAGCAGGGAGCTAAACGTACCACAGCCGACGGTTTGGAAAATCTTACGGAAAAGGCTAAAGCAGAATCCTTACCGTTTATAATTGCTACAAGCCCTGACACCCGATGACAAAGTCAAACGCTTTGAATTTTCGGCGCGGTTGCAACAGCTCGTGGAAGAGGATGCGTTCAGTGCGAAACTTGTTTTCAGTGATGAAGCAACATTTTTTCTTAATGGTGAAGTGAACAGACACAATGTGCGAATCTGGGCGGTAGAGAATCCTCACGCATTCGTGCAGCAAATTCGCAATTCACCAAAAGTTAGCGTGTTTTGTGCAATCTCACGGTTTAAAGTTTACGGCCCCTTTTTCTTCTGCGAAAAAAACGTGACAGGACACGTGTATCTGGACATGCTGGAAAATTGGCTCATGCCACAACTAGAGACCGACAGCGCCGACTTAATCCTTCAACAGGATGGTGCTCCACCGCACTTCCATCGTGATGTTCGGCATTTCTTAAACAGGAGATTGGAAAACCGATGGATCGGTCGTGGTGGAGATCACGATCAGCAATTCATGTCATGGCCTCCACGCTCTCCCGACTTAACCCCATGCGATTTCTTTCTGTGGGGTTATGTGAAAGATTCAGTGTTTAAACCTCCTCTACCAAGAAACGTGCCAGAACTGCGAGCTCGCATCAATGATGCTTTCGAACTCGTTGATGGGGACATGCTGCACCAAGTGTGGGAGGAACTCGATTATCGGCTTGATGTCTGCCGAATCACTAAAGGGGCACATATCGAACATTTGCGAATGCTTAAAAAAACTTTTTGAGTTTTTGTATGTGTGTGCAAAGCATTGTGAAAATATCTCGAATAATAAAGTTATTGTAGAGCTGTGAAATCGCTTCAATCATTTGTAATAACCCTGTATATTGTATTAAATAGATGTTATTATTTGCCTGGTGGTTTAATAATGTCGGCTAGATGGAAGGTTATGTACAGGGAGGAATATACTGAACAGTTTCCAAGTATAAAGCGAGGAAGAACCGAATATGTAGCTTTCTGCGAAATTTGCGGGTGAGTAACATTACGATTATACACAGACCCATTGAAATCGTTGTTTTCCTAGAAAAAATATTCTATTATACGTTTTTCCTCTTCACAGTTCCTACATTTCAATGAGTAATGGAGGTAGACGTGATATTAACGACCACGTGTAATCGAAAAAGCATAAGACAGCAGTGGGTTCATCTTCCAAACAGCTCACCAGCTGTTTCAAAACATAGACAGATGGTAATAAAGTAGCTGCAGCAGAAGCTGCATTTGCATTTCACTGTGTCAAGCACCATCATTCATACAACTCGAGCAAGTTCTTGCACATCAAAAATTATCTCTCACGTTTTTTAGTAACTCGAAAGTTGCAGTAAACTTCTCCAGCGGCAAAACTAAAACAGAAGCCATCGTTAATAAAGTGATATCACCGTTCATTGAAGACAGAACAAGGAACAGTCTATCGAAGGCCAATTATGTTAGTATTAGCAACCACAAGTATTTGAAAATATTTCCTGTTCTTGTGCAGTATTTTGATTATGACGGTGTCCAAAGTAGATTGTTAAGTTTAAATGAATGTGACAGTGAGGATTCTAGTACAGTAATTGAGTATGTATACAGTGCCATTTTACAAACCGAGCGAGGTGGCGCAGTGGTTAGCACACTGGACTCGCATTCGGGAGGACGACGGTTCAGTTCCGTCTCCGGCCATCCTGATTTAGGTTTTCCGTGATTTCCCTAAATCGTTTCAGGCGAATGCCGAGATGGTTCCTTTGAAAGGGCACGGCCGATTTCCTTCCCAATCCTTCCCTAACCCGAGCTTGCGCTCCGTCTCTAATGACCTCGTTGTCGACGGGACGTTAAACACTAACCACCACCACCATTTTACAACACGGGCTTAGTGATAAGGTATCTGCTTTTGGTGGAGATAACACAAATACTAACTTTGGGGGTGTTGCGAGAAAAGGAGAAAAGAATGTGTACAAGAAACTTCAGAAGAAACTGAATAGCGAAATTTTAGGAGTAGGTTGTCCAGCTCATATTTTGCATAATGCAATTCATACTGGTGCAGATGTCCTCTCTTATCATATTGAGAGCATTTTCGTAAAGGTTGTAAGAGGTCCGAGCAGACGTAATTTCGATGTATTGCTCACGCGCTGCCTGCGACATGCAAGGTACAAGAGAATCGCTGACCAGAGAGCAGTGTTGACTGCAGTAGGAACTGTGTAGCTGTAGCAGTAAGTTGTTGCTAGTCTGGAGCCTGCTCTGCTCTGCTCTGGTCTGGTCTGGTCTGGTGTATCGTGTTGGCCGGGCCGGTCGTGGTACAGCGATGCCGGAGCCTGAGTATTATTGGCTCAGAGCACTATGGGACTTAACAGTGAGTATTATTGCATAAGGTAAAAAGCAGCCTCGCGCATATGTAGTATTGTTATCTCAAGTCCCATGTAAATGTTTTAAAAATGTCCTAATAATAATAATAATCTTTCTCATAAAAAAGTAACTTTTAACAACCATTCATTTCAATTTAAAGAATATACTAATCTCTCCAATCCATGATCATCCCGATTATTGCAAAAGAAAAATCAGTTGTTTCCTTTCATAAATGACAGATAGGTCGGCCAGCATTACACAGGGCTGCGCCAGAAAAATTTATTGTAAGAGCAGATATATATGCGTTATCCGGCGACTTCATTGAGGTAAGAATTTTTCTTTTTTTTTTTATTCAGAATGATCTTCCACGGCCATGACGCAGCACTGCTGATGTCCAAAATTTACCCGGTTAAATTCAGTCAATTATTGAAAAGTTATAAGTGAGCGACAATTTAATTGAGAGTTACATTGAATTATTACCAGGTCACTGAATTTATTTTTTCGTTGGGACGTTACACTGAATGTGAACGACATAATTATAATTTTTACTGTTGAGAAGTTTAGGAATTTTTCTGTTTTGAGGTTGCACTAAATGAGAACGAATTTTGTGGGGAGGTTACAAGGTTTTTAATTATTTCTCCATATATACTGTTCGTGTAGCATCACTAAAAGAATTTTCAGAATTTGTTGATGTGACACATAAGGACCTACTTAGACATGAAACAACCAGGTGGCTCACCATGTTTCCTGCTATAGAGAGGTTCATCCACATGTTTAAGGCACTTAAGTCTTACTTTCTTTCACTTGATACATGTCCTTCCCTTCTCAAGAAATTCTTTTCTGATTCTGTTGATGAAATGTGTCTGCTCTTCTTCTATGCACAAATGAAACCTTTCCAGAGAGCAGTTAGCAGCACTGAGAGGGAAGACATGTCAGTGAATGAGGTAAGACTGGAGCTATCATAGAGAAGTAGCTTAAAGGTGATTCGATGAACCCTCTGCCAGGCACTCAATTGTGAACTGCCGAGTAATCGTGTAGATGTAGAACTCTGCCGCTGGTCGCTACGCGGCTACCGCAGGAATGCGTGGCGCAAGCATTGCAGTAATTTCCATGAAGTCATAGTGACTGGCGCACCCGCCTCTCTGAAACACACGTATTGGACTAACGCGGCACCCGACACTGCAGCGTCGGGGCTTTTGCGAAGGTGTCGGCACACGGGCCGTGCATCTGAACGTTGAGCGTGCAGAGTTTGTGACGTCATAACGTGGAATATCACGTTGAGGAGTCCTCATGTGCAGATGTGCAGTACCATATCTAGCACCACACATTCAGACGTGCGTTTGAACGTTGACTAATGAGGTGGCAGAATGCCACCTACGTCACATGCGCGTCATCTCCCTTCAGCACAGAGTCGTGAGGCGCCATGTTGGCTTTCACTCGAAGCCCATATAAAAAATGGCTCTGAGCACTATGGGACTTAACATCTGAGGTCTCGGTCCCCTAGAACTTAGAACTACTTCAACCTAGCCAACCTAAGAACATCACACACATCCATGCCCGAGGCAGGATTCGAACCTGCGACCGTACCGGTCGCGCGGTTCCAGACTGAAGCGCCTAGAACCGCTCTAGACACTAGACTGCGTGATTATTGTAACTTACTATTAAAATGCCTGAAGTATACAGGAATTATTTTTCATCAGAGACACAGTCTGAACAATACTGGCCATGGAAATGAAATGAGAGTTTGGCGTCATTGGCCGGGAGGCCCATTACGGGGCAGGTCCGGCCGCCTTGGGGCATTAGACGCCACATTGGGCGACCGCTGGATGGGATGAAACGATGATGGAGACAACAGCCAGTCCCTGAACGGAGAAAATCCCCGACCCAGCCAGCAATCGAACCCGGGCCCGTAGGACGGCAATCCGTCACGCGGACAATACTGCCCAACACCCCTGACAACTGTGATTATAGATAAACTTTTCTTGTTCTATAAAAGAAGCAGTCGTAAAACCCGCCAGGTTAGCCGAGAGCGTTAATGCGGTGCTTTCCTGGACTCGGGAAGGCGCGCCGGCCCCGGCTCGAATCCGCGCGGCGGATTAATGACGAGAGCCGGTCTGAATGTGGTTTTTAGGCGGTTTTCCACATCCCACTAGATGAACACAGGGCTGGTCCCCACGGCTCACAGACATCTGAACACGTTCGCGCTATGGTTTACCCTAGACGCACCCCGGGGGGTTCAGGGTGGCGACAGAATGGGCATCTGGCCACCCTCCGCCGTAACTGAGTCTGCCAAATCCGTAATAAGAAGGCCAACCCCGCGTCGGCGCAGGACAAGACCCAAGGAAAGAAAGAAAAGAAGCAATAGCAGCTAGGTGTTCTGTCTTACTTTTTTTTCTGTTCTTGGAGACAGTCAGTTACGCGCAGGAGGTGTGTACGAGGAGTGTTTGAAAAGCCCATGCAAAAATCAAAACTTCTTACATGTTTCGGATAAACCTTTCTTATTTTTCGACATAGTCTCCTTTTACCTATACACTTCGTCCAGTGCTCTTCTAATTTGTTGATGCCTTCCAAATAGTAGGAATTGTCCAAGTCTGCAAAATAGCTATTAGTTACTGCAATCACCTCCTCGTCTGAATAAAATCTTTGTCCTGCCAGCCATTTCTTCAAATTGGGGAACAAATAGTAGTCCGAGGGAGCCAAGTCTGGAGAATAGGGTGGATGTGAAAAGAGTTGGAATCCTATTTCCATTAATTTTGCGACCACAACTGCTGAGGTGTGTGCTGGTGCATTGTCGTGATGGAAAAGGACTTTTTTGCGGTCCAGTCGCCAGCGTTTTTCTTGCAGCTCGGTTCTCAAACGGTCCAATAACGATGAATAATATACACCTGTAATAGTTTCACCCTTTGCAGATAGTCGATGAGGGTTATCCCTTGCGAATCCCAAAAGACAGTTGCCATAACCTTTCCGGTCGAAGGAATGGTCTTCGCCTTTTTTGGTGCAGATTCTCCCTTCGTAAGCCATTGTTTAGATTGTTATTTCGTCTCAGGAGTATAGTAATGTATCCACGTTTCATCCACAGTGACGAAACGACGCTTAAAGTCCTGCGGATTCTTCCTGAACAGCTGCAAACCATCCTTGCAACACTTTACACGATTCCGTTTTTGGTCAAGCGTGAGCAATCGCGGAACCCATCTTGCGGATAGCTTTCTCGTGTCTAAATGTTTATGGAAAGTATTATGTACCAGTTCATTCGAAATGCCCACAGCTCTAGAAATATCACGCACCTTAACTCTTCTGTCATCCATCACCACACCACGGATTTTATGAATGATTTCTGGAGTCGTAACCTCCACAGTGCGTCCAGAACGTTCAGCATCACCTGTGCCCATATGGCCACCACCGAAAATTTTGAAACCACTTACAAACTGTTCTAATCGAAGGTGCAGAGTCACCGTAATTTTTATCAAGCTTCTTTTTAGCCTCCTGAGCCGTTTTCCGTTTCATAAAGTAATGTTAAATCACCACTCGAAATTATCTTTTGTCCATTTTTTTTTTACAATCACTCGACTTTCTTGATTCACACAAATGCCAAACACAAAGAAATAGACCAATATGGCTGAAACTTGGTGTGCGTTCTTTCCAAAGACGCTACTGTCTAAACATGACATCGATATGCGCCGGTGGTGACATCTCTCGGACTTTCCAAACGCCCCTCGTATTTTGCCTATCCTCTGTACAACCGGCAACCTTGACCAGCATCTCTATTTATGTTCAGGCATGCGCTTAACGCGTTGCTTACACTTTTTTGTCCACCCGCTGTATTGAGACAGAGAAATATGAATACATGTCCCACCAGTAACATTTAGTGAGTAATGACGTAGAGATACGCGCATATGGCAGCGAGATCGCGTAGACACTGATTTTTCACGCTATCAGATGATTGGCTTATGGCTGAAGCAGGGCGGGAAAGGGGAGGGGGGGGGGGGAGGCTGCAATCGATGTACTGATAGAGCTGGGAAAGATTGTTTACATACCACTTCTACAGCCGACACAGGAAAACGGAAAAAAAATGTGGTGGATGCGTATCAGGACATAGTGATGGCGCATATTGCTGAAAGAACCAGTCTTCGATTACACACGTTTGTTCCATCTCCAGTTCAAACTGACTGACTGAAACTGCTCAAAAATGACCAGTATCTAAAGTAACCGATTTTCGGTTTTTTATTGTCATTATTTCCAGCAATAGATGTAGACTTCGAACAGTGGAAAATTCCAAGAGTCCCTCAGGCTTCTGCATTATATGTTTCAAGAAATATAGAATCAAAATATCAAATAAAGTAGGCAAAGAAACTTATACCTTCTACACTACTGGCCATTACAATTGCTACACCAAGACGAAACGCACATGATAAACGGGTATTCGTTGGACAAATATATTGTACTAGATCTGACATGTGATTACATTCTCACGCAGTTTGGGTGCATAGATCCTGAGAAATCAGTATCCAGAACAACCACCTCTGGCCGTAATAACGGCCCTGATACACCTGGGTATTGAGTGGCGTGTACAGGTACAGCTGCCCGTGCAGTTTCAACACGATACCACAGTTCATCAAGAGTAGTGGTTGGCGTATTGTGACGAGCCAGTTGCTCGGCCACCACTGACCAGCCGTTTTCAATTGGTGAGAGATCTGGAGAATGTGCTGGCCAGGGCAGCAGTCGAACATTTTCTGTATCCAGAAAGGCCCGTACAGCACCTGCAACGTGGGTCGTGCATTATCCTGCTGAAATGTAGGGTTTCACAGGCATCGAATGAAGGGTAGAGCCACGGGTCGTAACACATCTGAAATGTAACGTCCACTGTTCAAAGTACCGTCAATGCGGACAAGAGGTGACCGAGACGTGTAACCAATGGCACCCCATACCGTCACGCCAAGTGATACGCCAGTATGGCGATGACGAATGCACGCTTCCAATGTGCGTTCTCCGCGATGTCGCCAAACGCGGATGCGACCATCATGGTGCTGTAAACAGAACCTGGATTCGTCCGAAAAAATGACGTTTTGCCATTCGTGCACCCAGGTTCGTCGTCGAGTACACCATCGCAGGCGCTCCTGTCTGTGACGCAGCGTCAAGGATAACCGCAGCCGTGGTCTCCGAGCTGATAGTCCGTGCTGCTGCAGTCGAACTGTTCGTGCAGATGGTTGTCTTGCAAACGTCCTGACGTGTTGACTCGGGGATCGAAGTCGGAAACGTGATGGTACGCATTTCTCCTCCTTACAAGAGGCATCACAACAACGTTTCACCGGACAACGCCGGTCAACTGCTGTTTGTGTATGAGAAATCGTTTGGAAACTTTCCTCATGTCAGCACGTTGTAGGTGTCGCCACCGGCGCCAATCTTGTGTGAATGCTCTGAGAAGCTAATCATTTGCATATCACAGTCTCGATCCCTGAGTCAACACATGGGGACGTTTGCAAGACAAGAACCATCTGCACGAATAGTTCGCCGACGTTTGAAGCAGCACGGACTATCAGCTCGGAGACAATGGCTGCGGTTACCCTTGACTCTGCATCACAGACAGGAGCGCCTGCGATGGTGGACTCGACGACGAACCTGGGTGCACGAATGGCAAAACGTCATTTTTCTGATGAATCCAGGTTCTGTTTACAGCATCATGATAGTCGCATCCGTGTCTAGCGACTTCGCGGTGAACGCACATTGGAAGCGTGTATTTGTCATCGCCATACTGGCATATCACCCGGCATGATGGTATGGGGTGCCATTGGTTACACGTCTCGGTCACCTCTTGTTCACATTGACGGCACTTTTAACAGTGGACGTTATATTTCAGATGTGTTACGACCCGTGGCTCAACCCTTCATTCGATCCCTGCAAAACCCTACATTTCAGCAGAATAATGCACGACCGCATGTTGCAGATCCTGTACGGGTCTTTCTGGATATAGAAAATGTTCGACTGCTGCCCTGGCCAGCGCATTCTCCAGATCTCTCACCAACTGAAAACGTCTGGTCATTGGTGGCCGAGCAACTGGCTCGTCACAATACGCCAGTCACTACTCTTGATGAACTGTGGTATCGTGTTGAAGCTGCATGGGCACCTGTACCTGTACACTCCATCCAAGCTCTGTTTGACTCAATGCCCAGGCGTATTGAGGCCGTTATTACGACCAGAGGTGGTTGTTCTGGGTACTGATTTCTCAGGATCTATGCACCCAAATTGCGTGAAAATGTAATCTCATGTCAGTTCTAGTATAATATATTTGTCCAATGAATACCCGTTTATCATCTGCATTTCTTCTTGGTGTAGCAATTTTAAAACAAAAGAGTTTTTCGTTGCGAGACAATCATCTCACGAAATTTCAATCGCCAGTTTTCTGCTGCGATTGCGAAAACATTCTGCTGGCACCCACCTACATAGGGAGAAATGATCATCACGATAAAATAAGAGAAATCAGGGTTCGCACAGAAAAATTTAAGTGCTCGTTTTTCCCGCGCGCCGTTCGAGAGTGAAACGGTAGAGAGACAGGTTGAAGGTGGTTCATTGAACCCTCTGCCAGGCACTTTATTGTGAATAACAGAGTAATCACGTAGATGTAGATCTAACAAATCAGGGAATTGTTCAGATGTCTTCCTTCAATCTGACCTGGCGCGGATCCCAAGTATTCCAACAGTATTCAGGAAAGGGTCGCACTGGTGCTCTCTACTGTGTTTCCTTTTGCAGATGAGCTACACTTTCCCCGAATTCACCCGATGAACCGAAGTCGGCCATTCATTTTCCCTACTAAAGACCTTACATGCTCGTTCCACTTCATATCGCTTTGCAACGTTACGCCTAAATATTTAAGTGACGTGACTGTCAAGCAAGAGATCGCCGATGCCGTATTCGAACATCAGTAGACGACGCAGAACTGTGTTCATCATGCATTTCACCAAAAAACATTGCAGGACTTGAAATCTGCACGAACTTGCATTTTTCTACGTTCAGAGGGTGATAAAATTGACGACACCAAATACAAATTCAGTTGAACTTACCCTGTATACCCCTACACTCGGCGATAATACTTTCCAGTACACTACAACTTCGTCAGCAACCCTACCCGCCAAATCATTTACGTACATAGAGAACAACAGTGGTCCTATTAACACTTCCCTACGGTACTTCTAACGATAGCCGCTCCTAGGCGCTTCAGTCCGGAACCACGCTGCTGCTACCGTCGCAGGTACGAATCCTGCCTTGGGCATGGATGTGTGTGATGTCCTTAGGTTCAGTTAGTTTTAGGTAGTCCTAAGTCTAGGGGACAGATGTCCTCAGATGTTAAGTCTCATAGTGTTTAGAGCCATTTAAACCATTTGAACAGTTACAAGAGTCGAGGGACATGAAAAGGAAGCAGTGGCTGGGAAGGGAGTGACAGAGTTGTAGCCTATACCCGATGTTATTCAATCTGTATATTCAGCAAGCAGTAAAGGAAACAAAAGAAAAATTCCGAGTAGTTATTAAAATCCATGGAGAAGAAATAAAAACTTTGAGGTTCGCCGATGACATTGTAATTCTGTCAGAGACTGCAAAGGACCTGGAAGAGCAGTTGAACGGAATGGATAGTGTCTTGCAAGGAGGATATAAGATGAACAACAAAAGCAAAACAAGGCTGATGGAATATAATGGAATGTAGTGTAATTAAGTCTGGTGATGCTGAGGGAATTAGATTAGGAAATGAGACACTTAAAGTAGTACAGGAGTTTTGCTATTTGGGGACCAAAATAACTGATGATGGTCGAAGTAGAGAGGATATAAAATGTAGACTGGCAATGGCAAGGAAAGCGTTTCTGAAGAAGAGAAATTTGTTAACATCGAGTATAGATTTAAGTGTCAGGAGCCGGCCGGAGTGGCCGGGCGGTTAAAGGCGCTACAGTCTGGAACCGCACGACCGCGACGGTCGCAGGTTCGAATCCTGCCTCGGGCATGGATGTGTGTGATGTCCTTAGGTTAGTTAGGTTTAAGTAGTTCTAAGTTCTAGGGGACTTATGACCACAGCAGTTGAGTCCCATAGTGCTCAGAGCCATTTGAACCATTTAAGTGTCAGGAAGTCGTTTCTGAAAGTATTTGTATGGAGTGTAGCCATGTATGGAAGTGAAACCTGGATGATAAATAGTTGAGACAAGAAGACAATAGATGCTTTCGAAATATGGTGCTACAGAAGAATGCTGAAGATTAGATGGTTTGATCACATAACTAATGAGGAGGTATTGAACTGAATTGGGGGAAGAGAAATTTGTGGCACAACTTGACTAGAAAAAGGGATCGGTTGGTAGGACATATTATGAGGCATCAAGGGATCACCAATTTAGTATTGGAGGGCAGCGCAGAGGATAAAGATCGTAGAGGGAGACCAAGAGATGAATACACTAAACCGATTCAGAAGGATGTAGGTTGCAGTAGGTACTGGGAGCTGAAAAAGCTTGCAAGGGATAGAGTAGCATGGAGAGCTCCATCAAACCAGGACTGAAGACCACAACAACAACATAGACAACAACAGCGGTCCTATTCACACTACCCTGCAGGACTCCTATTACGATAGCAGGCCGAGCGGTTCTAGGCGCTTCAGTCCGCAACCACACTGCTGCTACAGTCGCAGTTTCGAATCCTGCCTCGGGCATGGATGTGTGTGTTGTCCATAGGTTAGTTAGGTTCAAGTAGTTCTAAGTTCTAGGGGGCTGATGACTGAGATGTGCTCAGAGCCATTTGGACTCCTACGATACCCTTGAACAGTCGCCATCCAGTGTTAAAGGGAGTCACGTACCTGGGAACTAAATGCCAATACTCAGACCTTCATTAACAGTCTCCAGTGGGACACTGTGTCAAACATCTTCAGGAAATCAGGGAATGTAGAACCATCTGCCTGCTGTGCTCCATCCATAGTTCGCACAAACTGAGTTTCGCACGAGGGATGCCTTCCGTAACCTTGCTGACGTATCGAAAGAAACGTCTCTCGCTCTCTCTCTCTCTCTCTCTTTCTTTCTTTCTTTTCTTCTCTCTCTCTCTCTTTTCCTCTCTCGCTCTCTCTTTCTTCCCCCCCCTCTCTCTCTCTCTCTCTTTCCCCCCTCTCTCTCTTTTGCTCTCTCTCTCTCTCTCTCTCTCTCTCTTTTTTCCTCTCTCTCTCTCTCTCTCTCTTTTTCTCTCTCTCTCTCTCTCTTTTTCTCTCTCTCTCTCTCTTTTTTCCTCTCTCTCTCTCTCTTTTTCTCTCTCTCTCTCTCTCTCTCTCTCTCTTTTTTCCTCTCTCTCTCTCTCTTTTTTCCTCTCTCTCTCTCTCTCTCTCTCTCTCTCTCTCTCTCTCTTTTCCTCTCTCTCTCTCTCTCTCTCTCTCTCTCTCTCTCTCTCTCTCTCACGCGTAGCGTGTAGTGGTTGTTCCCTTTTCCAGAAGTAGTCATTGCCTTTAATTACACAAGCGGATCGCACGAAGTTCTAGTGATTCAAGAGTCGTTGCTTATACTGACGTGAGTATAAGACACGGCCTGTGTCTTGTCTTGCCTGTGAAACGCCATCCCACACCTTGCCCTCCTGTCACGGTCACGCGACCTTTCAGCATTAGATGCATTCGCTGAGCGAAATTATTCGGCTAGGCCGGATATCCGCTGCCCACGGCTACGGCACGGCGATATCTTAACCGCGGCTAGAAGAGCGTAAGACGCGCGGACGGAATATTCATTCCTTGTTTGCCCCCACATACATTATTCATAACACGGGGGAACAAAAATGATTATTTTTCTGCAGCATAAGTTCACGGCGTCTGTTTAGATACATATGATGATGAAGTACTTAGCCATTAAATTATGTCGTTTGAATAGATTCTGGTTCACATGACGAACATTTCTACAAAAGATACTCGTTTTTCAGTAATCTTCCCTCATTAACGTGTCTTCTTCAAAGTAAGTTAACTGAATAAGACCTGTGACTCAATATGGCCTAGTGCCTTTGGCTTGGTAACTATGACAGGAATCCGACAGATGGCACCTCACGCGCGTTTGGCAAACTACGTCAACCATTTGTGCTTATCACAGAGAGAGCCATGAGCTATACTCCGTTCACCATAAGAGTAAACCTGATGTAAACATTACGCCACGTATTCTTCCGCGTTTGATTGAATCTCATTGGCTTCGTTTCACGTAGACAGGAAGCCAAGCTGTGACCAGTACAGTTGAGCACGGCCATAAGGATGCTTTTTATGCTGTGTTAACACGCACGTGGACCGAGCTGTAACAAGAGACAACAAACAGCTTCAGCGTCGCATTTAACTTGCACAGCACTGGCCAGGCAGAGGTCGAACTAGCCTGCAATGGTGTGAGCAGTTGCAGGTAGGAAGTAAAAACAGACGAGCAAAGAAGCAGTGTAGCTTTGAATGTAATTCAGTTTACAAAAAGAATGAAATAATATTCGGCAAAACTCGAGCAATAATGCGCGATTCTCAGTTGACCAGACGGAAAGCAAAAAAAAAAAAATGCTCTCGTTCACAGCTCATATACACTCCTGGAAATGGAAAAAAGAACACATTGACACCGGTGTGTCAGACCCACCATACTTGCTCCGGACACTTTGAGAGGGCTGTACAAGCAATGATCACACGCACGGCACAGCGGACACACCAGGAACCGCGGTGTTGGCCGTCGAATGGCGCTAGCTGCGCAGCATTTGTGCACCGCCGCCGTCAGTGTCAGCCAGTTTGCCGTGGCATACGGAGCTCCATCGCAGTCTTTAACACTGGTAGCATGCCGCGACAGCGTGGACGTGAACCGTATGTGCAGTTGACGGACTTTGAGCGAGGGCGTATAGTGGGCATGCGGGAGGCCGGGTGGACGTACCGCCGAATTGCTCAACACGTGGGGCGTGAGGTCTCCACAGTACATCGATGTTGTCGCCAGTGGTCGGCGGAAGGTGCACGTGCCCGTCGACCTGGGACCGGACCGCAGCGACGCACGGATGCACGCCAAGACCGTAGGATCCTACGCAGTGCCGTAGGGGACCGCACCGCCACTTCCCAGCAAATTAGGGACACTGTTGCTCCTGGGGTATCGGCGAGGACCATTCGCAACCGTCTCCATGAAGCTGGGCTACGGTCCCGCACACCGTTAGGCCGTCTTCCGCTCACGCCCCAACATCGTGCAGCCCGCCTCCAGTGGTGTCGCGACAGGCGTGAATGGAGGGACGAATGGAGACGTGTCGTCTTCAGCGATGAGAGTCGCTTCTGCCTTGGTGCCAATGATGGTCGTATGCGTGTTTGGCGCCGTGCAGGTGAGCGCCACAATCAGGACTGCATACGACCGAGGCACACAGGGCCAACACCCGGCATCATGGTGTGGGGAGCGATCTCCTACACTGGCCGTACACCACTGGTGATCGTCGAGGGGACACTGAATAGTGCACGGTACATCCAAACCGTCATCGAACCCATCGTTCTACCATTCCTAGACCGGCAAGGGAACTTGCTGTTCCAACAGGACAATGCACGTCCGCATGTATCCCGTGCCACCCAACGTGCTCTAGAAGGTGTAAGTCAACTACCCTGGCCAGCAAGATCTCCGGATCCGTCCCCCATTGAGCATGTTTGGGACTGGATGAAGCGTCGTCTCACGCGGTCTGCACGTCCAGCACGAACGCTGGTCCAACTGAGGCGCCAGGTGGAAATGGCATGGCAAGCCGTTCCACAGGACTGCATCCAGCATCTCTACGATCGTCTCCATGGGAGAATAGCAGCCTGCATTGCTGCGAAAGGTGGATACACACTGTACTAGTGCCGACATTGTGCATGCTCTGTTGCCTGTGTCTATGTGCCTGTGGTTCTGTCAGTGTGATCATGTGATGTATCTGACCCCAGGAATGTGTCAATAAAGTTTCCCCTTCCTGGGACAATGAATTCACGGTGTTCTTATTTCAATTTCCAGGAGTGTAGTATTCAAATTACAAACAACAGCGATGAAAATTCCTAACTTAAACACAGGTTAATTTTTCTGAGCGAGCTATGTGTGATTCAAAAGCGTACTGCAGGGATTACACCGTACTGTTGAATACTGAAGTCATTAATTACAGTCAGTCGTCAGGTAACATCTTAGATCCTTGCTCGTCCGAATCCGAGAACTTTGTTCAGGAACAGCTACTTTGATAACGAGTCGATCAACAACAGAATCCAAGAAGCCACCCACGCGCCGCGTTTGCTTCTCTTCTTTTGTGCCGCGCCTTTTTGTACCCCGCCAGCGTTCGGTAGTGAAGTGTGAGAACGCTGCGTGCGTTAGTTCCGGTACGTCTGGCAGCTTAACAGTCTTGTTACTTCTCGGTCCAAATCCCTGAACAAGGCTCCGGGTCAGTTCTGTGGGGTTCATATTGTAAACGTGGAGTCGCAAACGTCAAAATGCGGCATTTGTCTGGAGTGCTCGATGTTGTGAAAATGATTTTGTTTCATAATTATAGGACACTAATCTACATCTGTGGTATAAAACAATGGACACAGTGCAAATAAGCAGTATTTGGTTTTCATTTTTGCCTAAAAAATTGAATTGCTATGTTTTCTTAATTTACGCAACATTTATTTTTTCATAAAATATCGATAATTAAGAATTTACATTTGAAATGAAAACAGGAGTATCGCGTGCAGAATGGAACGATTACTACAAACAGCATAGTGAACGCATTATTGTGGCCAAGATAGACATGAAGCCCACGCCTACTACAGTAGTACAAGTTTATATGCCAACTAGCTCTACAGATGATGATCAAATTGATGAAATGTATGATGAGATAAAAGAAATTATTCAGGTTGTGAAGGGATACGAAAATTTAATAGTCATAGGTGACTGGAATTCGACAGTAGGAAAAGGAAGAGAAGGAAACGTAGTAGGTGAATATGGATTGGGGCTAAGAAATGAAAGAGGAACCCGCCTGATATAATTTTGCACAGAGCATAACATAATCATAGCTAACACTTGGTTCAAGAATCATAAAAGAAGATTGTATACTTGGAAGAAGCCTGGAGATACTGACAGGTTCAAATGGCTCTGAGCACTATGGGACTTAACAGCTGAGGTCATCAGTCCCCTAGAACTTAGAACTACTTAAACCTAACTAACCTAAGGACATCACACACATCCATGCCCGAGGCAGGATTCGAACCTGCGACCGTAGCAGTCGCGCGGTTCCGAACTGCGCGCCTAGATACTGACAGGTTTCAGATAGATTATATAATGGTAAGACAGAGATTTAGGAACCAGGTTTTAAATTGTAAGACATTTCCAGGGGCAGATGTGGACTCTGACCACAATCTATTGGTTATGAACTGTAGATTGAAACTGAAGAAACTGCAAAAAGGCGGGAATTTAAGGAGATGGGACCTGGATAAACTGACTAAACCAGAGGTTGAAGAGAGTTTCAGGGAGAGCGTAAGGGAACAATTGACAGGAATGGGGGAAAGAAATACAGTAGAAGAAGAATGGGTAGCTTTGAGGGATGAAGTAGTGAAGACAGCAGAGCATTAAATAAGTAAAAAGACGAGGGCTAGTAGAAATCCTTGAATAACAGAACCGATACTGAATTTAATTGATGAAAGGAGAAAATATAAAAATGCAGTAAATGAAGCAGGCAAAAAGGAATACAAACGTCACATAAATGAGATCGACAGGATGTGCAAAATGGCTATGAAGGGATGGCTAGAGGACAAATGTAAGGGTTTAGAGGCTTATCTCACGAGGAGTAGATAGCTACTGCCTACAGGAAAATTAATGAGACCTTTGGAGAAAAGAGAACCACTTGCATGAATATCAAGAGCTCAGATGGAAACCAAGTCCTAAGCAAAGAAGGGAAAGCAGAAAGGTGAAAGGAGTATTTAGAGGATCTATACGGGGGCGATGTTCTTGAGGACAATATTATGGAAATGGGAGAGGAGGTAGATGAAGATGAAATGGGAGATACGATACTGCGTGAAGAGTTTGACAGAGCACTGAAAGACCTGACTGACAGCCTTGGGAGAGGCAGTCCTGACAAAACTCTACCATCTGGTGAGCAAGATGTATGAGACAGCCGAAATTCCCTCAGACTTGAAGAAGTATATAATAATTCCAATCCCAAAGAAAGCAGGTGTTGACAGATAAGAAAATTACTGAACTATCAGTTTAATAAGTCACAGTTGCAAAATACTAACGCGAATTCTTTACAGACGAATGGAGAAACTGGTAGAAGCCGACCTCAGGGAAGATCGGTTTGGATTCCGTAGAAATGTTGGGACACGTGAGGTAATACTGACCCTATGACTTATCGTAGAAGAAAGACTAGCATTTGTAGACTTAGAGAAAGCTTTTGACAATGTTGACTGGAATACTCTTTCAAATTCTGAAGGTGGCAGAGGTGAAATACAAGGAGCGAAAGGCTATTTACAATTTGTGCAGAAAGCAGACAGCAGTTACAAGAGTCCAGGGACATGAAGCGGAAGCAGTGGTTGAGAAGGGAGTGAGACAGGGTTGTAGTCTATCCCCGATGCTATTCAATCTGTATATTGAGCAAGCAGTAAAGAAAACAAAAGAAAAGTTCGGAGTAGGTATTAAAATCCATGGAGAAGAAATAAAAACTTTGAGGTTCGCCGATAACATTGTAATTCTGTCAGAGACAGCAAAGGACTTGGAAGAGCAGTTGAATGGAATGGACAGTGTCTTGAATGGAGGGTATAAGATGAACATTAACAAAAGCAAAGCGAGGATAATGGAATGTAGTTGAATTAAGTCGGATGATGCTGAGGAATTAGATTAGGAAATGAGACACTTAAATTAGTAAAGGGGTTTTGCTATTTGGGTAGCAAAATAACTGATGATGGTCGAATTAGAGAGGAAATAAAATGTAGACTGGCAATGGGAAGGAAAGCGTTTCTGAAGAAGAGAAATTTGTTAACATCGAGTATAGATTTAAGTGTCGGAAAGTCATTTCTGAAAGTATTTGTATGGAGTGTAGCCATGTGAGAGTAGAAGCTTTCGAAGTGTGGTGCTACAGAAGAATGCTGAAGATTAGATGGGTAGGATCACATAACTAATGAGGAGGTACTGAACAGAATTGAGGAGGAGTTTGTGGCACTACTTGACAAGAAGAAGGGTTTGGTTGGTAGGACATGTTCTGGGGCATCAAGGGATCACAAATTTAGCATTGGAGAGCAGCGTGGAGGGTAAAAATCGTAGAGGGAGACCAAGAGGTGAATACACTAAACAGATTCAGAAGGATGTAGGTTGCAGTAGGTACTGCAAGATGAAGAAGCTTGCACAGGATAGAGTAGCATGGGGAGCTGCATCAAACCAGTCTCAGGGCTGAAGACAACAACAACAACAACAACAATGCTGATAATGTGCATAAAACAATTGAAATGCTGTTTCTCATCACGCCGATCCAATTAAAACATTGTTATTTGTGACTGCTTTTTGACTGTTTCTAGCTTGCAGTGGAAATGTGATGTTCACATGCATGTTCAAAATGGCTTCAAATGGCTCTGAGCACTATGGGACTCAACATCTTAGGTCATAAGTCCCCTAGAACTTAGAACTACTTAAACCTAACTAACCTAAGGACATCACACACACCCATGTCCGAGGCAGGATTCGAACCTGCGACCGTAGCAGTCCCGCGGCTCCGGACTGCAGCGCCAGAACCGCACGGCCACCGCGGCTGGCCACATGCATGTACTACAGTGTGTCGTATTACATTATTACAGCCATGTCCAAGTAATCACAGTGAGACTTCTGTCATATTTTTTGGGGTAATTCATCAAGCCAAGCTAAAGTTTTCTGGGCACAAAAACGTGCAGTAAGAGTTATATGTGGTATGAACTCAAGAACATCCTGCAGAAGCCTGTTTAGGGAACTAGGGACTAACTACTGCTTCTCAGTATATTTATTCCTTAGTGAAATTTGTCATTAAAAATATATCACTTTTTCAAACCAACAGCTCAATTGATGGAATCAGTACTAGAAATAAGAAGAATCTTCAAAAATTGCTCTGAGCACTATGGGACTCAACATCTGAGGTCATCAGTCCCCTAGAACTTAGAACTACTTAAAAGTAACTAACCTAAGGACATCACACACATCCATGTCCGAGGCAGGATTCGAACCTGCGACCGTAGCGGTCGCGCGGTTCCAGACTAGCGCCGAGAACCGCTCGGCCACACTGGCCGGCGAATAATCTTCACAAGGATTTAAAGTCACTTAGTCTTGTACAAGAAGGTGTGCATTATTCAGGAACACACATTTTCAGTAACTTGCCAGCAGCCATGAAAAGCTTAACAACCAATGACATTCAGTTTTAGAGAAGCGTAAAGCATTTATTTGTGGCCAACTCCTCCTACTCCATTGATGCATTTCTCAGTAAAACCAACTGATTAATATATATAACTACTGCGCAATTTCAGTGCAGTAATGTGTTCATTGTAAATAAGTATAATAGTAGTTGTATTACATGTTTATTACCTTATAAATAAATAAAAAAACTTTTTTATTTTAAATTCAATGCATTAGTATTTGTAAAATGACTCTTTCATATAGTGTTCATTAAAAAATGACGATCGTTGTACTTGGGACCTGTGGAATGGTACATTAGGTTATTTGTTTTAGTTGTAAATATTTGGAATGTATAGTTGTTTTTCCGGCGTATTCTACATCCTGGAGGACCTCCTCACTACGGATCAATTGGAATGAAAGTAAATCTAATCTAATCTACTTCAGATCTTGGACGCGTATTACCAGGAGCACTAAGGGATCACACCTGTGGAGATTACCCTTTTCTAAATTTTTTGTAACAGATCGTACAGATACACCAGCATACTAGACAGCTAAGAGATAGCCTTGTTATACTTTCCTGCCTTGCTTCTTAATCGCATGATTTTATAATATTCCTTGCTTCCTTATTCACTACCCTCTATCCCCTCTTGCGATCTGAAAACATCGCGGTGGCATAAGATACTATTCCAGCGGCCAATGGCTCATCAGTTACTGAAGTATGCATTTTTCTAGACAGAAGAAAAACAAAACAAAACTATACAGATATAAATAAAAGTATAACGTGCTAACGAAGAAAGCTGGAGCGTTTAAATGGGGAAAAACGAAACACTACCCAAAGGCAATAAAATTCAGTACACAGTAAGGCAAAATTTATCGTATGGGCAATACTACCACTGTTCGTATGCGCCGTTCCGATGTGAGCGTATGGCCGGGCTACTTTTCCGCTCCCCTCCTCAGATTTCCCATGGTGCTAGCGAGGCACGCGCGACGCGAGAAACTGTGCCTCAACCACAACGCCGCGCGACCTGGCGCAGGCGCGCGTCGCGTCCCAGTCGCGTCGCGTCCGCGTCGCGTCCCAGTCGCGTCCCAATTTGAACCTGTGATGTTACAAAAACGCGCGCTGCGCTGCGCCGCACCGCACTCGCTATACGCGTCTCAAGTGACGGCAAGCGCCATGTGTGACGTAACAGGCGCACAGCTGATTCCACGAGTGACAGACCAACAGGTCAAGGGCGTGGCGGCAAGGATATATAGTGGCCGGCGGCAAGAACGCAGTTGCGTAATGCGAGGCCGGTGTATCGTTGTTTGCGAGCGCGCCAGCGCTTAGATTGCCTGTCGCACCAATTGCAGCCACGCGCTGGGCAACGTGGCCCGGCAGTGTTTCCGGCAATACTTTCCTGGCCTGTAAATGTTTACTCCCGTCACTCTATGGCGGCGAAAGCGGAAAACAAGTGCCGCTCTTGGGCTTTTGCGGTCCCCAAGGAAAAAGAGTCAGCAAGAAAAAAGAGGAATTGGGCTTTATGAATACCTTTTTACTTTTTAGTCTTCCTGCTTGAATCACTAAAAATGAAACCTTGAAGGATCACTTTTGTCTGTGTGTCTGCCCCACTTTCCAAAACACTTTCTCTCAGGAAAGGATAGACCTATCAAGTTGGAAATTTTCCACATGCTATGGTCTATGGGCGGCGTAATAAACATTAGCTTCTAAATCAATGCATTCAAAAGATACGGCAATTTATGTCAGGTCGAAAAAAAATCGATTTTCGGTTTCCATCATATTTCGATAGATTAAGGTTTTATTTCAGTACTCTGAAAAGGATTTTGCTGAAATTTTTTTTTTTTTTCGAGCATTTAATCAGCATTTTGCTACCACGTGTGTTTATGTGCCACGCCCACTTTTGTCACCCACTGTCAACTCTGAGCCATATGGAGATGCCATTATTAGCAAAATAGAATGTGTATTCCATGTTCAAAAACGTTTGGGAGCCAGACTGAGAAAACTGTTGATACGAGAGGTAAAAAATTAGAAGATGGAAAATTGTTTACTGGACAGGGTGAGTTAACTAAAACTGAAATAGAAAATTGGCAGGTATACTATGGGCAGGCAATTAGGAGAAATAAAGAAAATCTGGAGGCAATGAACAGAGATGTTTGGGCCATATTCTTCCACAAGTCCTCTACTGATGATATGCCATGTCATGGATTGTGCGTATCAGGAGAAAATTCGTGGTGCAAATACAATAGAGCTCAGGCAACTGGAGCTGCTGTTACTACAGCAAGTGAACCTATTTTCAGAGACTTGGCTCATCCTGATCTAAGGAAATGTCTGGATGGGCAGACAAAGAACCCAAATGAATGTCAACAGCATAATTTGGAACCGCCTTCCTAAAACTTTATTTGTAGGCATGCATACAATGAAACTAGGAGTTCATGATGCTGTTACTACATTCATTTGTGGTAATATTGGAAAGTGTTGGGTACTGAAAAAGCTGGGAATTAATCCTGGTGAAAACATGATCAGTGGGCTGCAGAATTCCGAAAAATGAGGATAGCCGATGCAGACGGGTCTGCATCTAATATGGCCAAGAAAGCAATACAAACATCCAGCAAGGTGAAAAAGAAGCTGGAAGACCTGCTAGAGGCCAAAGAAGGATTATCATATGCAGCAGGACAGTTTTAATTAACTGTAAGTAACAAATTTCAAAAGTTTTTTTCTTTAAAATCAATTTCCCACAAACTAAAATTTTCAGAGACTCTGCATAACACAAAAAGCCACCTCTGGTACTACAAATATTTGTTGACACCGACCTACATAGGGAGAAACGATTATCGTAAGACAATAAGGGAAATCAGAGTTCGCACAGAGAGATGTACGAGGGGCGTTTGGAGAGCCCGTGCAAAAACAAAAACCACTTACGTGTTTGGGGTAAACCTTTATTTTTCGATATAGTCTCCTTTTAGACTTACACACTTCGTCCAACGCTGTTCTGATTTGTTGAAGGCTTCCGAATAATAGGAATTGTCCAAGTCTGCAAAATAGGTAGTTGCTGCAATCACCACCTCGTTTGAATAAAATCTTTGTCCCAACAGCCATTTCATCAAATTGGGGAACAAATAGTAGTCCGAGGAAGCCAAGTCTGGAGAATAGGGGGGATGCGAAACGAGTTGTAATCCTGGTTCCATTAATTTTGCAACCACAACTGCTGAAGTGTGTGCTGGTGCACTGTCGTGATGGAAAACGACTTTTTTGCGGTCCAGTCGCCAGAGTTTTTCTTGCAGCTCGGTTTTCAAACGATCGAATAACGATGAATAATATGCGCCTGTAATAGTTTTACCCTTTTCCAGATAGTCTGTGAGGAATATCCCTTGCGAATGCCAAAAGACAGTCGCCATAACATATCCGGCCGAAGGAATGGTCTTCGCGTTTTTTGGTGCGGATTCTCCTTTGGTAACCCACTGTTTAGATTGTTGTTTGGTCTCAGGAGTATAGTAATGTATCCATGTTTCATCCACAGTGACGAAACGATGCTTAGTCCTGTGGATTCTTCCTGAATAGCTGCACACCATCCTTGCAACACTTCACATGATTCCGTTTTTGGTCAAGCGTGAGCAAGCGCGGAACCCATCTTGCAGATAGCTTTCTATGTCCAAATGTTGTGCAAAATATTATGTGCCCGTTCATTCGAGATGCCCACAGCACTAGTAATCGCACGCAACTTAATTCTTCTGTCATCCATCACCATATCACGCATTTTATTAATGATTTCTGGAGTTGTAACCTCCACAGGGCGTCCAGAATGTTCAGCATCACTTGTGACCATATGGCCACTCCGAAAATTTTGAAACCACTTATAAACTGTTCTATCGAAGGTGAAGAGTCATCGTAATGTCTATCAAGCTTCTCTTTAGTCTCCTGAGGCGTTTTGCCTTTCATAAAGTAATGTTTAATCACCACACGAATTTTTTTTTCGTCCATTTTTTGACAATCATTCGACTTCTTCGCACACGAATGCCAAACATAGACCAATATGGCTGAAACTTGGTGTGCGTTCTTGCCATAGAGTAGAAATATCTCTGGAGTGAGCATTCAGAAGCGCAGAATTGATCTTGTGTTGTCAACATACGTTGCCACAATGGTCACGTGATCTCGGGACGCCGTAGATTTGTCCTATAAATTTTGAATGTTGTCATATCGCTAGTAAAAGATTCCCTTCGTAAGGTCTGTGAATTTAGTATAGACGTTTTGCAGGCACCATAGCAGTTTACGTCTGATATTTCAAATAAATTTGGCTGTTAGATCTGAAGAGCAAAATGAACGAGCATGACGTCACAAAAGCTTCACGTCAGCATGTATTTACAATGTCTTTCATGTCACATCTCGTCAAGTCGCTTAACACAGTACTGAACGGCGAAATTGGGGTTTTGAGTCACCATCCATAATATGTATAAAATGTTATAGTATCAGAACTGAAGAGCTAACAAGGACAAAATTTGTCAATGGCCAAAGCAAACTTTATAACCTCTGTTCTTGATCAATTATGTTTGGCAAATTACTGAGAAGTGAGACAACGTTTCAAAACATCGACAATTATTTGCTAGGGAAAATATGTACATTCATACACATCAAAGAAAGCTTTAAACAAACTAATGAAGCCTGTTAAACTTATCCATTATGTTATTTCTTACATAATTAATAATGTCGTAAACAACTGTATTTTACTCCTTCATTAAAGATGACTTTTTTGCTTAAAATGTCATACGGTGGAATTTGCTTCGTCTACTTATGTTCTTATACATATACATTGTGGGCGTCAGCGCCGTTTTGTTATCGTGAAACCTAAATAACTTTTCGCCTTCAGATATACGACCTCGGTTGTATAAGAAAGTGGAAAACATATCCCAGCTGTCATGGAATATCTCCAATTTGTCACTAAAACAAAGCGCTATTATAAAATAATGATTATGAAGATACAACAGTACAAAAGCCACTATTATAAGGAGAACGAGCGCGGCGAAAATAGGTTAACTTGAGATGTTAACAGACTGGTACCGTCAAAATTTTCTTCCCGAGAAACCTTGACGTACCGTGCAATGACGTGACGTTCCATTGACGACCTGTGCGAATGCATTCTTTCGAAAGGTATTGTAGAATATTTTGATGTTGTGTGACGAGACGTGACGTCACCTGATGGCGGACGCGAATTGGCGTTAAACAAACGACGTCGTCCCTAGATCACGTGACAATTCCAGTTTAATGTTGACAACATGCGCAGAACGGAATGCTCACTCCAGAGATATTTCTACTCTGTGGTTCTTGCCATAGAGTAAAATATCTCTGGAGTGAGCATTGTGTTCTGTGCATGTTGTCAACATTAAACCAGGATTGTCACGTGTTTTCGGGACTTTGCTGTGGGTGTGTGCTTTCTGCTGCATTTGAAGTTTATAATGTCAAGAGTTTTTGTTGTTTTTCACCGTTTGTTGATAGTGTAATAGCGATGGTGAATTACTGTTGTTGCTACGGATGCAAAGAAAAATATGTGAATGGAGGGATAGTAACTTTTCATGGGTACATACCATGTAGCTCTAATTATAGTTATCATATTAGTAAGAGACACTGTATATGTTTAAAAATTTCGAGACGCATTATAATTAAGGCTTGATTCTGTAGACCTATTTTTCTGCGATTTTATGACTATATAATAGATATTAGGGCTCGTACAAAAGCTTACAAACAATCGCTTCCTCTCGTAAATTTGCTGGTGGAACGGGAAAGGGAATGGTTAGTTGTTTCAGCAAATTATATCCTCCATGCATTTATCAGTGAGTTGTCGATTATGTATATCGATTACTCAGTGTACAATTTATTTAGTAAATTGGGAGCAATGTACGTAAAATGCGTTACATAAATGCTTCAAAGTGTCACCAATAAGAAAAATTGTGCTTTAGGTCGCAAAAACGAGAAAATAAATACGCATAAATAGCAGAAAAAAGGACGAATTAGCAGGGATATAATGGCTAATGTGCGGCAAATTCGGTGTTTTTCGGACACTTGCAAAAGTACTAGCGCACTGTCAAGTCGTTTTGCAAGACTATCACTGCAAAAATGTACGTCAGGCTCTGTAATACTATAAACTGCCGTATCATACCGAAAACTACCAAAAATCAAGTGCATCTGAACTGTGACACCTATCGCAAAGAAGCAGGATGTAATATCACTTGCCCTTAAAAGTTACGTAGGTGGTTTATTTCCGGCATCAAATATATACTGTTAAAATGTCTGCGCAACATTTATAAATAATTCCCGACACGTACGAAAAGAATCCGTCTGTACTGGGATGTAGTGACATTCTAAATATACGAACAAACACACGACGTCCCGAAATCACGTGACCAGGCCGGCAATGTATGTTGACAATACAAAATCTGTTCTGCGCATGTGAATGCTCACTCCAGAGATATTTACTCTATGGCAAGAACCACAGAGTAGAAATATCTCTGGAGTGAGCATTGCGTCCTGCGCATGTTGTCAACATTAAACTGGAATTGTCACGTGATCTAGGGACGACGTCGTTTGTTTAACGCCAATTCGCGTCCGCCATCAGGTGACGTCACGTCTCGTCACACAACATCAAAATATTCTACAATACCTTTCGAATGAAGGCATTCGCATAAATCGTCAATGGGACGTCACGTCATTTCACGGTACGTCAAGGTTTCTCGGGAAGAAAATTTTGACGGTACCAGTCTGTTAACATCTCAAGTTAACCTATTTTCGCCGCGCTCGTTCTCCTTATAATAGTGGCTTTTGTACTGTTGTATCTTCATAATCATTATTTTATAATAGCGCTTTGTTTTAGTGACAAATTGGAGATGTTTCATGACTGGGATATTTTTTCCACTTTCTTACACAACCGAGGTCGTATATCTGAAGGCGAAAAGTTATTTAGGTTTTACGATAACACAACGGCGCTGACGCCTACAATGTATATGTACAAGAACATAAGTAGACGAAGCAAATTCCACCATACGACATTTTAAGCAAAAAAGTCAGCTTTAATGAAGGAGTAAAATACAGTTGTTTACGACGTTGTTAATTACGTAAGAAAAAATATAATGGATAAGTTTAACAGGCTTCATTAGTTCGTTTCTTTGATGTGTATGAATGTACATATTTTCCCTACCAAATAATTGTCGATGTTTTGAAACGTTGTCTCACTTCTCAGTAATTTACCAAACATAATAGATCAAGAACAGAGGTTATAAAGTTTGCTTCAGCCATTGACAAATTTTGTCCTTGTTAGCTCTTCAGTTCTGATACTATAACATTTTGTACATATTATGGATGGTGACTCAAAACCCCAATTTCGCCGTTTAGTACTGTGTTATGCGACTTGACGAGATGTGACATGAAAGACATTGTAAATACATGCTGACGTGAAGCTTTTGTGACGTCATGCTCGTTCATTTTGTTCTTCAAATCTAACAGCCCAATATTAGATACAGCCAATATTAGATACAGGCTCCCAGGTAGATGCTATTTTTCTTGACTTCCGGAAGGCGTTCGATACAGTTCCGCACTGTCGCCTGATAAACAAAGTAAGAGCCTACGGAATATCAGACCAGCTGTGTGGCTGGATTGAAGAGTTTTTAGCAAACAGAACACAGCATGTTGTTATCAATGGAGAGACGTCTACAGACGTTAAAGTAACCTCTGGCGTGCCACAGGGGAGTGTTATGGGACCATTGCTTTTCACAATATATATAAATGACTTAGTAGATAGCGTCGGAAGTTCCATGCGGCTTTTCGCGGATGATGCTGTAGTTTACAGAGAAGTTGCAGCATTAGAAAATTGTAGCGAAATGCAGGAAGATCTGCAGCGGATAGGCACTTGGTGCAGGGAGTGGCAACTGACCCTTAACATAGACAAATGTAATGTATTGCGAATACATAGAAAGAAGGATCCTTTATTGTATGATTATATGATAGCGGAACAAACACTGGTAGCAGTTACTTCTGTAAAATATCTGGGAGTATGCGTACGGAACGATTTGAAGTGGAATGATCATATAAAACTAATTGTTGGTAAGGCGGGTACCAGGTTGAGATTCATTGGGAGAGTGCTTAGAAAATGTAGTCCATCAACAAAGGAGGTGGCTTACAAAACACTTGTTCGACCTATACTTGAGTATTGCTCATCAGTGTGGGATCCGTACCAGGTCGGGTTGACGGAGGAGATAGAGAAGATCCAAAGAAGAGCGGCGCGTTTCGTCACTGGGTTATTTGGTAACCGTGATAGCGTTACGGAGATGTTTAATAAACTCAAGTGGCAGACTCTGCAAGAGAGGCGCTCTGCATCGCGGTGTAGCTTGCTCGCCAGGTTTCGAGAGGGTGCGTTTCTGGATGAGGTATCGAATATATTGCTTCCCCCTACTTATACTTCCCGAGGAGATCACGAATGCAAAATTAGAGAGATTAGAGCGCGCACGGAGGCTTTCAGACAGTCGTTCTTCCCGCGAACCATACGCGACTGGAACAGGAAAGGGAGGTAATGACAGTGGCTCGTAAAGTGCCCTCCGCCACACACCGTTGGGTGGCTTGCGGAGTATCAATGTAGATGTAGATGTAGATGTGATATTTCAAATATCAGACGCAAACTGTTATGGTGCCTGCAAAACGTCTATACTAAATTCACAGCACTTACGAAGGAAATCGGTCTTTACTAGCGATATGACAACATTCAAAATTTATAGGACAAATGTCGGACAACTCTACGGCGTCCCGAGATCACGTGACCATTGTGGCAGCGTATGTTGACAACACAAAATCTTCTGAATGCTCACTCCAGAGATATTTCTACTCTATGAGCTCGATACGCGATGGTGCTGCCATCTCTCGGACTTTTCAAACGCCCCTCGTAGGTGTTCGTTTTCCTTCTGCGCTTTACTGATTGGAATAACAGAGAATTATTGTGAACGTGGTTCGATGCGCCCTCTGCCAGGCAGTTAAGTGTCATTTGCAGAGCATCGATGTAGGTGTAGAGTCCATACGACGCAAAATCACCGCTGTATTACCTTGTGCAGGATGACCAACACAGTATGGAACACGCGGTCACAATGTTAGGGATGGTCGGTACGGTCCGTGTAGCGGATGGTGGCTTGTGGAGATAAGGTGTGTGAATGCGTCGTAATCGCTCGTGGCCTGTGCACGTAAGCAGCACGCTGTGACGTGGCGTGGTGCAGGGTCCGTGATCAGCGTACGTGAACGATAGGTCAGGGGCGCGGGGGAGATAACGGGTAGCGATTGGAGCAGCAGCGTGGGGCAATTGGGTGGAGGGGGGGGGGGGGGAGTTGCGTAGCGCCGGTGCGTGCCTATCTGACGGCGCAGCGTGCACTTTGCAGACGCACCAGCGCCTGACATGCGAATGTTACCGTCTTCACGGCCACATCACGCGCGGCGCTACACATCACGAGGGGACCGTGCGAACTTTCTCTCACCGATGCGATTCGTATTGACGGGCTGTGATAAGGCGCGACTGCGACTTCAACATCCGTAAATATTATGAAACGTTCCCTTAGAAAAATTAATGAATTACTGTGCTGATAAACCTCTTACATTATTTGATTTTCAAACAGCTGAGCAGAACCGAACGTGCTCAGACATTTCGCTCTTTACCTATTCTGATCAATCACAATAAAGGATGGCAGCCAAAAACAGTTGCAGGATAGAATTTTTTTATTAAAATTCTTGACCAAGGTTTCGGTACATATAAATATACCTTCATCAGAAGTACATTTCTAAAATTACATCATGCACTGGAGAATAATGAAACAATTATGCCAAAAGGCGTCGTCAGTAATTAAAATATCATCTCCATTTGTACGATATGTGTAATGGGTACAGGATCAAAGCGAACAGTTCGCTTTGATCCTGTACCCATTACACATATCGTACAAATGGAGATGATATTTTAATTACTGACGACGCCTTTTGGCATAATTGTTTCATTATTCTCCAGTGCATGATGTAATTTTAGAAATGTACTTCTGATGAAGGTATATTTATATGTACCGAAACCTTGGTCAAGAATTTTAATAAAAAAATTCTATCCTGCAACTGTTTTTGGCTGCCATCCTTTATTGTGAAGAATTTTAACGGTTGCTGCTGCAGCCATGTTTAAAATCTTGAGATATTCTGATCAACACTAAACGGACACACAATATTTTTTAGAGCAACGCAATCTGACTTTCAAAAATCCCTACAAAAGAATGGCCCTGACTAACATTAACCTATACCTTTCACAAATCACTTACCTCACAAAAATCTTCATTACTCCAACTACTGCAATACAGCGAGCGCCACTACTGCCAGCTAAATAAAAGATTCAAACTACTGAAGGCACTAACTACTGATAGGCATAGTTAGTGAACGAAAGGTTTGATAGAGAACAAATAATATATATAATGGTGTTACAAAAAGGTACGGCCAAACTTTCAGGAAACATTCCTCATACACAAAGAAAGAAAATATGTTATGTGGACATGTGTCCGGAAACGCTTAATTTCCATGTTAGAGCTCATTTTATTACTTCAAATCACATTAATCATGGAATGGAAACACACAGCAACAGAACATTTGAACTAATATGAGGATTGACACATTGTCGGATGAACCATTTGCAGAAGTGTACCCCTGGAGGCCAATCAGCTGCTGATAGTGCCTGCACACGCTGTACACGGTACGGAAACAACTGGTTCTCCCGTAGCACTCTCCATACAGTGACGTGGTCAACGTTACCTTGTACTGCAGCAACTTCTCTGACGCTGACATTATGGTTATCGTCAACTGCACGAAGAATTGCCTCGTCCATTGCAGGTGTCCTCGTCGTTCTAGGTCTTCCCCAGTCGCGAGTCATGGGCTGGAATGTTCCGTGCTCCCTAAGACGCCGATCAATTGCTTCGAACGTCTTCCTGTCGGGACACCTCCGTTCTGGAAATCTGTCTCGATACAAACGTACCGCGCCACGGCTATTGCCCCGTGCTAATCCGTACATCAAATGGGCATCTGTCAACTCCGCATTTGTAAACATTGCACTGACTAGAAAACCACGTTCGTGATGAGCACTAACCTGTCGATGCTACGTACAGATGTGCTTGATGCTAGTACTGTAGAGCAATGAGTCGCATGTCAACACGAGCACCGAAGTCAACATTACCTTCCTTCAATTGGGCCAACTGGCGGTGAATCGAGGAAGTACAGTACATACTGACAAAACTAAAATGAGCTCTAGCATGGAAATTAAGCGTTTCCGGACACATGTCCACATAACATATTTTCTTTCTTTGTGTATGAGGAATGTTTCCTGAAAGTTTGGCCGTACCTTTTTGTAACACCCTGTATATCAGTTCATGACATCCAGTCTTACAAACGTACTGTCTCTGATGGACACACGCCCAGATCGTCCGCTCTCAAATCTCCGCCGTCTCTCCCCCCACATCCACCACTGCTGGCGGCTCGCCTCCAACTGCGCAACGCTACGCGCTGTTCACCTCCAACTGCCCAACGCTACAATAGCGACTATTGCAACAATGCCGACTGCACACAGCACAGCCAGTGACTTTCATATAGAGCGCTACTTGGCGTTACCAACATAAAAACCTAAACAGCCTACTTACAATATCAAGACGCAGCCATCAAATTTTTCCGAGAAAACAGACAGAAGAGCCAAAGAAACTGGTAGACCTGCCTAATATCGTGTAGAGTTCCCGCGAGCACGCAGAAGTGCCGCAACACGACGTGTCTGGACTAATGTCGGAAGTAGCGCTGGAGGGTTCAGAAAATGGTTCACATGGCTCTGAGCACTGTGAGACTTAACTTCTGAGGTCATCAGTCCCCTAGAACTCAGAACTACTTAAACCTAACTAACCTAAGGACATCACAGAGACATCCATGCCCGAGGCAGGATTCGAACCTGCGACCGTAGCGGTCGCGCAGTTCCGGTCACACCTGCCGGCTAGACCTGGAGGGAATTGACACCATTTATCCTGCGAGCTGTCCGTAAATCCCTAAGAGTGGGGGAAGTTATGGAGTTCTTCACAAAATTAATGGACATGATGACTTACTATCTCTGATACTCACGTACCTATCAAGTGTGTATTTGTTTTCGTATGTTGTAAATCAAAACAGTGATGCACAAAGAAAATTCGTTTTGTGGCCGAACGAAACTGGTTTACAATGTAGTGCAATGTTTGTAACTGAAAATACAAACATCCTTGGGAATGTGTTTCATTACAAGAAAACTGCAAAAACAAATTCGCCAGATAGACATTTCATGGCAACTCGGAGGAAACAAATATATAATATATAATTGCGTAGGCTTCCGCGGCCAGAGTCAGTCGACATAGAAGTTTTCTGGGTTTGGTAGCGCGTCATAATGTAAAATTACTGCTACTATAAAAAAGCCAACGTTTCGGCTTTTCTATAGCAGCACTAGTTTTACATTATGACGCGGTACCAAACCCAGAAAACTTTTATGTGAAATGAATAATATGTTGTGATGAAAGCATGAAAAAAACGCTTGTTGATGAATTGTGAAATATTCGAAACCGGTAATGGCACTTTATTTAAAAGTGATGTAAAACCAGTACACCATCAAAAATTAATTTAATGTGATATTGGTATTACACATAGGGGACGGAAGTAAAGTTTCATGTTAAAGTGAAACAAATTTTCTTGCTTCTTGACTTGTGATAAAAACTTTATTCTTTGAATATGATTACTTGCGCAGCTTTCCTGGCAATGACCGGTGCGTTATGAAAATATTTTAACTATCACTCGTCCTACTGTATCTCCTGTATAAGAAATGGGGTCAAGTACACACATCAAAAAGAGTTTTGCATCACCCCGGTTCCTGAAGAAGATAGACGTTGACTGTGGACGTTCTATCACAGACACAGTCCCTTTGACTGTTCAGAGATGTCACTACTGCCGCCCAAACCGTGCATGAGCAGCGCCTATCAGGCGGAGGGGGTCCGACAGCCGATCAGTTCCAGTCGTTCCACCAGGAAGGAGGTACACGGCTCGTGTTGTCTGTGGTTCAACCGTGCCTAGACGGTCAATACAGCGGTTCGATCGCGTCCGCATTGTTACTTTGCGCCAGGAAGGGCTCTCAGCGACTGGCGTCTCGGAGTGAACCAAAGCGATGTCGTTCGGACATGGAGGAGATACCTAGGAACAGTCGATGACATGCCTCGCTCAGGCCGCCCGAGGGCTACTACTGCAGTGGATGACCGCTGCCTACGGATTATGGCTCGGAGGAAACCTGGCAGCAACGGCACCATGTTGAATAAAGCTTTTCGTGCAGCCACAGGATGTCGTGTTAAGACTCAAACTGTGCGCAATAGGCTGCACGATGCGCAACTTCGCTCCCGACGTCCGTGGCGATGTCCATTTTTGCAACCACGACACCATGCAGCGCGGTACAGATGGGCCCGACAACATGCCGAATGGACCGCTCAGGATTGCTGTCACGTTCTCTGCACTGATGAGTGTCTCATATGCCTTCAACCAGACAATCGTCGGAGGCGTGTTTGGAGGCAACCCGGTCACGCTGAGCGCCTTAGACACACCGTCCAGCCAGTGCAGCAAGGTGGGGGTTCCCTACTGTTTTGGGGTGGCGTTATGTGGGGGCCGACGTACGTCGCTGGTGGTCTGGAAGGCGCCGTAACGCCTGTGCGATACGTGAATGCCATTCTCCGACCGATGGTGCAGCCATACCAGCGGCATATTGCCGAGGCATTCGTCATCATGGACGACAATTCGCGCCCCCATCTACATCTACATCTACATCTATACTCCGCGAGCCACCTTACGGTGTGTGGCGGAGGGTACTTATTGTACCACTATCTGATCCCCCCCTCCCTGTTCCATTCACGAATTGTGCGTGGGAAGAACGACTGCTTGTAAGTCTCCGTATTTGCTCTAATTTCTCGGATCTTTTCGTTGTGATCATTACGCGAGATATATGTGGGCGGTAGTAATATGTTGCCCATCTCTTCCCGGAATGTGCTCTCTCGTAATTTCGATAATAAACCTCTCCGTATTGCGTAACGCCTTTCTTGAAGTGTCCGCCACTGGAGCTTGTTCAGCATCTCCGTAACGCTCTCGCGCTGACTAAATGTCCCCATGACGAATCGCGCTGCTTTTCGCTGGATCATGTCTCTCTCTTCTATTAATCCAACCTGGTAAGGGTCCCATACTGATGAGCAATACTCAAGAGTCGGACGAACAAGCGTTTTGTAAGCTACTTCTTTCGTCGATGAGTCACATTTTCTTAGAATTCTTCCTATGAATCTCAACCTGGCGCCTGCTTTCCCCACTATTTGTTTTATGTGATCATTCCACTTCAGATCGCTCCGGATAGTAACTCCTAAGTATTTTACGGTCGTTACCGCTTCCAATGATTTACCACCTATGGCATAATCGTACTGGAATGGATTTCTGCCCCTATGTATGCGCAGTATATTACATTTATCTGCGTTTAGGTAAAGCTGCCAGCTGTCGCACCATGCATTAATCCTCTGCAGGTCCTCCTGGAGTACGTACGAGTCTTCTGATGTTGCTACTTTCTTGTAGACAACCGTGTCATCTGCAAATAGCCTCACGGAGCTACCGATGTTGTCAACTAAGTCATTTATGTATATTATAAACAATAAAGGTCCTATCACGCTTCCCTGCGGTACTCCCGAAATTACCTCTACATCTGCAGATTTTGAACCGTTAAGAATGACATGTTGTGTTCTTTCTTCTAGGAAATCCTGAATCCAATCACAAACCTGGTCCGATATTCCGTAAGCTCGTATTTTTTTCACTAAACGTAAGAGCGGAACCGTATCAAATGCCTTCCTGAAGTCCAGGAATACGGCATCAATCTGCTCGTGTACATCTTGTGAATGACTTCCCTCAGGATAACGCCATGGCTCGACCATAGTGGCCAGCATGTTCTCCATACATGAACGCTATCGAACATGCTGAGATGGATTGAAAAAGGCTGTTTATGGACGACGTGACCCAGCCGAATCGCTGTTGAGGAGTGGGACAATCTGGACCGACAGTGCCTTGATGGACTCGTGGATACTATGCCACGACAAATACTGGCATTCATCAGCGCAACAGGACGTGCTGCTGGGTATTAGAGGCATCGGTGTGTACAACAATCTGGACCACCACCTCTGAATGTCTCACCATGCTTGTACAACATGCAATGTATGGTTTTCATGAGCAGTAAAAAGTGTCGAAATGTTTATGATCTCTATTCCAATTTTCTGTACAGTTTTCGGAGCTCTCGGAACAGCGGTGACGCAAAACTTTTTTTGGTGTGTATATTACTGAGTTTGTGTATATATGTTTATGATAACGACATGCAAATACATTATAATAAATATTCCTCTCGACTTGTCAGGAATCAAAAAGTTGTGAGGCGAACTGCTTCAGTATATTTTCCGACTGGGGGAAGAAACGCAACTGCACAGAACTAGGTACATGTTTATAACAACTTTTATTAACCTATATTTACAGTACAAAAAAAAAAAATGGTTCAAATGGCTCTCAGCACTATGGGACTTAACTTCTGAGGTCATCAGTCGCCTAGAACTTAGAACTACTTAAACCTAACTAACCTAAGGACATCACACACATGCACGCCCGAGGCAGGATTCGAACCTGATACCGTAGCGGTCGCGCGGTTCCGGACTGTAGCGCCTAGAACCGCTCGGCCACTCCGGCCGGCATTTACAGAACACAACTGAGCGACAGGTCCTGGTTTGCAACTGTCTCTGCGGCAGTTAATCGTCCATTTTTTGTTTATTTTGGGTCACTCGGACATTTAATAATGCGAAAACCATTTTGCGCAATAGTTTGTGCAGTTTACTGCTAAGCGGCCAACCGTCTTTACGACGAATTAAATAATTTAACTAGAAATTTACAATTTCATCGGTGTCTCACACGCAAAAAAAAAAAAAAAAAAAAAAAAAAGACCTATGGATATCGTGTGCTTCGGCGAGAAGCTCAGCTTATATGGGTCTTACTCTGAGTGCTGCGAGTACAGCCACAGGCGTGGTCGAACTATCGCCTGCCGGTGCGAATTTCAGTATGAAATTTTGGTGAACGCCTTTCATCTATTGTTCAGTAATTGATTCCCCCCTGTGTAGTTCGGAATTGACCAATACACGCCACGAGAGGCCGAGCCGCTGGTATAAAGTGAGAAGGGCAGTGCTGTGTCTTAAGTACGAAAGAAGTAACAACAGAATGCCCCAGTCAGACGAGCACAGCGACCTGGTGTGGGCTAGTTACTGGATGTCGCCTGAGCAACAAAACCATCGGCGACTGTTCAGCCCTTCCGAAGCTGCCAGATACGACTGTTCAGTGATGTAATTTTATAGTTGGAACTCGAAGGGACAACTACACCCACTCAAAGACCAGGCAGAACAATTACGAGAGACAGGGACCACAGAGCACCTACAGATCACTTTGAAGTGTATGGCAGAGGCACCAATTATTAGAGTTTCTTCCCGTTCCATTCACGTACGGAGCGCGGTAAGAATGAGTGTGCGATTTGCAGGGGTGGATGGGGGGGATTTCCCCCCCTCTGCATCAGACCATCCCCTCCTCTGGCTGTAGTTTATGCATCCCAATCTGGGATGTTTATTTACCACGCACTGGAGTAAAACTTTACATATAATTTAAATTTGTCGAGCCGAACACTGAAAGTTTTTAATACAGTCTTACTATTAATATGTTTGGTTATTAATTTTGAAAAAGTGTTACGTTGTAGGTAAGCATTTCAAAACATTTAGAACTAATGTAACCTCCCCAGAGAAATTTAATGGGTCAATACTTAAATGTTAACGAAGAATAGAACCTAGTGTAACCTCCCAGCAAACAAAAATAATTTATTGACAATGACAATTAAATGAAAACTAGCAATCTGAGCCATGTGTAAGCTCCCCACAAAAATGAAAGTCAATTCAATGATAATGAAATCTCACTGACAATGAAAACGCAAATAGACCGAAATGTCGATCTTAGGCCCTGATTAAACTCAAATTCTTACCTCAGTAAAACTGCATCTGCTCTTATTTTTCGCCATAGCTTGGAGGAAATACATCGAAGTTATTCTTTGAATTTAAGTAATTTTTTTTTTTAAGGAAATGCATGGGAAATTTTCTTTCAATAAAATGTTTGTTTTATTAAAATGCTTGGTTTGAAAACAAAATTATTATTGGGGCGATTCTTGAACAAATTAATTACACTTAAGACGCATTACATTATCAGATGAGCGCAGTGCTGCTTCATTACCTTATTTAAAAAATATACCTCGTCCCGAACCTTGACCAGAGACCCATGTCGACGCCCGCCGACTCCTCACACACAACTGCGACTATCTCGCGCGCGCTACTAGCACAGACTATGTCATCACGCATGCGCTACTATTCTCGAACTGCCTCGCAACAGAACGCAACTGCAACAGCCGACTCCATACATGCAACTGCCTCGCAACAGAACTGAACTCTCGCGCGGTCAAGCGCAGACTAGCAACGATAAATAACTCTCTGGTCAGAGATTCTGTCATGCCTCGCCATCGCTGGTAATGAATACCCTGCATACACACGTGTTTCACTAAATGACAAGACGATGCACGCCTCATTTCCGTAGCATGCCACAATGTTGCCAGACGCCGCCCCAGTGTAAACGAGGCTTTAGAGCCAGGTCTGTATTGTATGGTGGATGTGATGTGTGGCGTACGAAACTAAAACCTGCAATCAGATCCAAACGTCGTGGAAAACTGTGAAGAGGTGTCAGCCTGCAGCTAGATAACGATCGCCCACATTCTGCCAAACGGACAGCCGACGCAATAAAGGAGTTGAGATTCGAGGTGCTGAAACACCCACCATACAGTCCACACCTGGCTCCAAGCAATTTTCACGTGTTTGGAGACTTAACGGAAGCACTACAGGGAAGAAGATTTTAAAGTGATGAAGTGATGAAGACGTTATTGCTGCGGTGCGGTGCAACCGATAAACGTATTTTCTGATGAAATAAAAAAACTCGTAAAACGTGGAGAAAACTGCATTGCAGTCCAGGGAGATTACGTAGAAAAATAACGCATGTTTCAGTTTTCTATCATCAGAATAAGTACAGCTTTTCACAATTGTGGGTTTACTTTTTGAATTCCCGTCGTATACCTGTATGTAGATGATTTTTGTAAATAAGCTTTACCTATACTGTACTTTTAAAGATATAACAAGGGATGGCTTTTATGATAGTGCATACGCGTGAATAGTGAGTTTCGGTATTAACATCTGTTTATAAATAACTGTTTAACCATGGGTAACGCCACGATCCAAACTAGTAACATATGTAATTATACTAACCCCATAAGACATCCCCCCCCACTGGTAAAAGCACAAATCGCACACTGGTAAGAATGATTGTCCGAATGCTTCTGTGATTGCAGCAGTTAGTCTAATCTTATCCTCAGGATTCCTATGTGAACGATACGTACGGAATTTTAGTACATTCATAATCATTTAAAGCCGGTTCCTGAAACTTTAGTAGATTTTCTCGGGAGAGTTTACCACTACCTCAACCAGTCTTCCAGTTCAGTACCTTCAGTTTCTCTGTGACACTCTCCCACGGATCAAACAAACCTGTGACTATTGTGCTGCCATTCTCTGTATACGTTAAGTATCCCCCGTTTGTCCTATCTGAGGTACCACACACTTGAGCAGTATTCTAGAACCGGTCGCACGATTGATTTGTAAGCCCTGTCCTTCTGAGATCGATCGCACTTGCCCAATATTGTACCAATAGACTGAAGTTTGCCACCTGCTTTATGCACGACTGAGCCTTTGTCAATCGTTCCATTTCATAACCCTATAAAGCGTTATACCCAGGTAACTGTATGAGTTGGCCCGTTCCAACTGTGACTCATTGATATTATAGTCATAGGACAGTACGTATTTCCCTTTTGTGAAGTACACAATTTTACATTGCTGAACATTTAAAGCAAGTTGCGAATCTTTGCACCATTTTGAGATTTTATCAAGATCTGACCGAATATTTACTCAGCTTCTTTTAGAGCCGGCCGTTGTGGTCGAGTGGTTCTAGGCGCTTCAGTCTGGAGGCAACATCGCATAGCACCAATTATTAGCGTTTCTTTCCGTTCCATTCACGTACGGAGCGCGACCGCTACGGTCGCAGGTTCGAATCCTGCCTCGGGCATAGATGTGTTTGATGTCCTTAAGTTGGGTTCAGCTAGTTCTAAGTTCTAGGGGACTGATGGCCTCAGAAGTTAAGTCGCATAGTGCTCAGAGCCATTTGAACCATTTGAACTTCTATCAGGCGGCACATCATTATAGATAACAGCATCATCTACAAAAAGTCTGAGGTTATTTTAATATTGTCTGCAAAGCCATTAATATACAACGTGAACAGCAGGGGTCCCAACACACTTCCCTGGGACACACCTGAAGTTACTGCTACGTCTGACCATGACTCTCCATGCAAGATAACCTACTGTGGCCTCCCTACCAAAAGGTCCTCAATCCAGTCACAAATTTCACTTGATACTCCACATGATTGAACTTTTAACAATAAGCGTAGGTGTGGTATCAATTTAAATGCTTTTCGGAAATGAAGTACTGTATCTACCTGATTGCCTTGATCCTAAGCTTTCAGTATGTCATGTGCGAAAAGTGTGGGTTGACTATCACATGATCGATGTTTTCGAAATCCATGCTGCTTGGAACTGAGGAACTCATTCTGTTCGAGATACCTCATTATCTTTGAGCTCAGAATATGTTCTAGGATTCTACAAGAAATTGATGTCAACGATATTAGATGGTAATTTTCTGAATCATTTGTACCTTTCTTGTAGACACTTTAAATGTGCGCGTTCTTCTAGCTACTGGGCACAGTTTTTTGTCTGAGGGATCTACGACAAAATATAGTTACAAGAGGGGCTAACTCAGACGCACATTCAGTATACAATCGAATGCCGTCAGGCCTTGGAGATGTGTTAAATTTTAACGATCTCAGCTGTTTCTAAATACCTCTGCCACTGTTGTTGTGGTCTCCAGTCCTGAGACTCGTTTGATGCAGCTCTCCATGCTACTCTATGCTGTGCAAGTTTCTTCATCTCCCAGTACCTACTGCAGCCTACATCCTTCTGAATCTGCTTGGTGTATTCATCTCTTGGTCTCCCTCTACGATTTTTACCCCCCACGCTGCCCTCCAATACTAAATTTGTGATCCCTTGATGCCTCAGAACATGTCCTGCCAACCGATCCCTTCTTCTTGTCAAGTTGTGCCATAAACTCCTCTTCTCCCCAATTCTACTCAATACTTCCTCATTAGTTATGTGATCTACCCATCTAATCTTCAGCATTCTTCTGTAGCACCACATTTCGAAAGTTTCTATTCTCTTCTTGTCCAAACTATTTATTGTCCATGTTTCACTTCCATACATGGCTACGCTCCATACAAATACTTTCAGAAACGACTTCCTGACAAATCTATACTCGATGTTAACAAATTTCTCTTCTTCAGAAACGCTTTCCTTGCCATTGCCAGTCTATATATATCCTTTCTACCTCGACCATCATCAGTTATTTTGCTCCCCAAATAGCAACACTCCTTTACTACTTTAAGTCTCTCATTTCATAATCTAATTCCCTCAGCATCACCCGACTACATTCCATTATCCTCGTTTTGCTTTTGTTGATGTTCATCTTATATCCTCCTTTCAAGACACTGTCCATTCTGTTCAACTGCTCTTCCAAGTCCTTTGCTGTTTCTGACAGAATTACAATGTCATGGGCGAACCTCAAAGTTTTTATTTCTTCTCCATGGATTTTAATACCTACTCCGAATTTTTCTTTTGTTCCCTTCACTGCTTGCTCAATATACAGATTGAATAACATCGGGGAGAGGCTATAACCCTGTCTCAGTCCCTTCCCAACCTCTGCTTCCCTTTCATGGCCCTCAACTCCTATAACTGCCATTTGGTTTCTATACAAATTGTAAATAGCCTTTCGCTCCCTATATTTTACCCCTGCCACCTTTGAGAATTTGAAAGAGAGTATTCCAATCAACATTGTCAAAAGCTTTCTCTAAGTCTACAAATGCTAGAAACGTAGGTTTGCCTTTCCTTAATGTTTCTTCTAAGATAAGTCGTAGAGCCAGTATTGCCCCACGTGTTTCAATATTTCTACGGAATCCAAATTGATCTTCCCCGAGGTTGTCTTCTACCAGTTTCTCCATTCGTCTGTAAAGAAATCGTGTCAGTATTTTGCAGCCGTGACTCATTAAACTGACAGTTCGGTAATTTTCACATCTATCAACACCTGCTTTCTTTGGGATTGGAATTATTATATTCTTCTTGAAGTCTGAGGGTATTTCCCCTGTCTCATACATCTTCCTCGCCAGATCGTAGAGTTTTGTCAAGGCTGGCTCTCCCAAGGCCGTGGCCGTGGAATGTTGTCTACACCCTGGGCCTTGTTTCGACTCAGGTTGTTCAGTGCTCTATCAAACTCTTCACGCAGTATCGTATCTCCCATGTCATCTTCATCTACAGCCTCTTCCATTTCCATAATATTGTCCTCATGTACATCGCCCTTGTATAGGCCCTCTATACACTCCTTCCACCTTTCTGCTTTCCCTTCTTTGCTTAGAACTGGGTTTCCATCTGAGCTCTTGATATTCGTACAGGTGGTTCTCTTTTCTCCAAAGGTCTCTTTAATTTTCCTGTAGGCAGTATCTATCTTACCCCTAGTGAGATAAGCCTCTACATCCTTAAATTTATCCTCTAGCCATCCCTGCTTCGCCGGTTTGCACTTCCTGTCGATCTCATTTTTGAGACGTTTGTATTCCTTTTTGCCTGCTTCATTTGCTGCATTTTTATATTTTCTCCTTTCATCAATTAAATTCAATATTTCTTCTGTTACCCAAGGATTTCTACTAGCCATCGTCTTTTTATCTACTTGATCCTCTGCTGCCTTCACTACTTCATCCCTCAGAGCTACCCATTCTTCTTCTACTGTATTTCTTTCCCCCATTCCTGCCATTTTTTCCCTTACGCTCTCCCTGAAACACTCTACAACCTCTCGTTTAGTTAGTTTATCCAGGTCCCATCTCCTTAAATTCCCGCCTTTTTACAGTTTCTTCAGTTTCAATCTACAGTTCCTAACCAATAGATTGTGGTCAGAGTCCACATATGCCCCTGGAAATGTCTTACAACTTAAAACCTGGTTCCTAAATCTCTGTCTTACCATTATGTAATCTATCTGAAATCTGTCAGTATCTCCTGGCTTCTTCCATGTATACAACCTTCTTTTATGATTCTTGAACCAAGTGTTAGCAACGATTAAGTTGTGCTCTGTGCAAAATTCTACAAGGCGGCTTCCTCTTTCATTTCTTAGCCCCAATCCGTATTCACCTGCTACGTTTCCTTCTCTCCCTTTTCCTACTACCGAATTCCAGTCACCCATGACTATTAAATTTTCGTATCCCTTCACAACCTGAATAATTTCTTTTATTTCATCATACATTTCTTCAATTTCTTCGTCATCTGCAGAGCTAGTTGGCATATAAACTTGTACTACTGTAGTAGGCGTGGGCTTCGTGTCTATCACGGCCACAATAATGTGTTCACTATGCTGTTTGTAGTAGCTTACCCGCATTCCTATTTTTTTATTCATTATTAAACCTACTTCTGCATTACCCCTATTTGATTTTGTATTTATAACCCTGTATTCGCCTGACCAAAAGTCTCGTTCCTCCTGCCACAGAATTTCACTAATTCCCACTATATCTAACATTAACCTATTCATTTCTCTTTTTAAATTTTCTAACCTGCCTGCCCGATTAAGGGATCTGACATTCCACGGTCCGATCCGTGGAACGCCTGTTTTCTTTCTCCTGATAACGACGTCCTCTTGAGTAGTCCCCGCCCGAAGATCCGAATGGGGGACTATTTTACCTCCGGAATATTTTACCCAAGAGGACGCCATCATCATTAACCATACAGTAAAGCTGCATGCTACGGGAAAAATTACGGCTGTAGTTTCCCCTTGCTTTCAACCGTTCGCAGTACCAGCACAGCAAGGCCGTTTTGGTTAATGTTACAAGGCCAGATCAGTCAATCATCCAGACTGTTGCCCCTGCAACTACTGAAAAGGCTGCTGCCCCTTTTCAGGAACCACACGTTTGTCTGGCCTCTCAACAGATACCCCTCCGTTGTGGTTGCACCTACGGTACGGCCATCTGTATCGCTGAGGCACGCAAGCCTCCCCATTAACGGCAAGGTCCATGGTTCATGGGGGGAGGGGGGGGAGGCCGCAAATACTTATTATTACTACACTACTGGCCATTAAAATTGCTACACCACGAAGATTGTGTGCTACAGACGCGAAATTTAACTGACTGCAAGAAGATGCTGTGATACGCAAATCATTACCTATTCAGAGCATTCACACAAGACTGGCGCCGGTGGCGACACCTACAACGTGCTGACATGAGGAACGTTTCCAACAGATTTCTCATAAACAAACAGCAGTTGTCCGGCGTTGCCTGGTGAAACGTTGTTGTGATGCCTCGTGTAAGGAGGGGAAATGCGAACCATCACGTTTCCGACTTTGATAAAGGTCGGATTGTAGCCTATCGCGATTTCGGTTTATCGTATCGTGACATTGCTGCTCGCGTTGGTCGAGATCCAATGACTGTTAGCAGAAAATGGAATCGGTGGGTTCAGGAGAGTAATACGCAACGCCGTGCTGGATCCCAACAGCCTCGTATCACTAGCAGTCGAGATGACAGGCATCTTATTCGCACGGCTGTAACGCACCGCGCAGCCACGTCTCGATCCCTGAGTCAACAGATGGGGACGTTTGCGAGACAACAACCATCTGCAGGAACAGTTGGACGACGTTTGCAGCAGCGTGGACTATCAGCTCGGAGACCACGGCTGCGGTTACCCTTGACGCTGCATCACAGACAGGAGCGCCTGCAATGGTGTACTCGACGACGAACCTGGGTGCACGAATGGCAAAACGTCATTTTTTCGGATGAATCCAGGTTCTGTTTACAGCATCACGATGGTCGCATCCGTGTCTGGCGACTTCGCGATGAACGCACATTGGAAGCGTGTCTTCGTCATCGCCATTCTAGCGTATCACCCGGCGTGATGGTATGGGGTGCCATTGGTTACACGTCTCGGTCACCTCTTGTTCACATTGACGGCACTTTTAACAGTGGACGTTATATTTCAGATGTGTTACGACCCGTGGCTCTACCCTTTATTCGATCCCTGTGAAACCCTACATTTCAGCAGGATAATGCACGACCGCATGTTGCAGGTCCTGTACGGGCCTTTCTGGATACAGAAAATGTTCGACTGCTGCCCTGGCCAGCACATTCTCCAGATCTCTCACCAACTGAAAACGTCTGGTCGATGGTGGCCGAGCGACTGGCTCGTCACAATACGCCAGTCACTACTCTTGATGAACTGTGGTATCGTGTTGAAGCTGCATGGGCAGCTGTACCTGTACACGCCATCCAAGCTCTGTTTGACTCAAGGCGTATCAAGGACGTTATTACGGCCAGAGGTGGTTGTTCTGGGTACTGATTTCTCAGGATCTATGCATCCAAATTACGTGACAATGAATCGCATGTCACTTCCAGTATAATATAATTGTGCAATGAATACCCATTTATCATCTGCATTTCGTCTTGGTGAAGCAATTTTAATGGCCAGTAGTGTATTTCCAATTACCAACTTTCTCCTCCAAATTCGAAAATATTTTGTTGACACCGACCAATATAGGGAGAAAAGATCACCACAATAAAATAAGAGAAATTAGAGCTCATAGAGAAAGATACAGGTGTTGGTTCTTTCCATGCTCTATAGGAGATTGGAATAATAGTGAAGGTGGTTGGATGAACCCTGTGCCAGGCACTTAAATGTGGTTTGCAGAGAATCCATGTAGATTACAGATGTACCTATCTTTTCACTGGTCGTTGCTGTTGTAGTCTTCAGTCCTGAGACTGGTTTGATGCAGCTCTCCATGCTACTCTATCCTGTGCAAGCTTCTTCATCTCCCAGTACCTACTGCAGCCTAAATCTTTCTGAATCTGCTTAGTGTATTCGTCTCTTGGTCTCCGTCTACCATTTTTACCCTCCACGCTGCCCTCCAGTACTAAATTTGTGATCCCTTGATGCCGCAGAACATGTCCTACCAACCGATCCCTTCTTCTAGTCAAGTTGTGCCACAAACATCTCTTCTCCCCAATCCTATTCAATACCTCCTCATTTTCACTAGTACGAGAATTAAATTGGGGAAATTCTCCTGAATTTTCCGTCGTGAAGGAAAACATTTCATCTTTCGCATTACTACCCTCAATTTCAGCAACTGTCTCATTGGCTAGGAACTGGACACTAAATTTGGTGCCGCCAACAGCCTTCCTCTACATACAACCAGAATATCTTACGATTTTGTGAGAGATCATTTGAGAATATTCTGCTACGGTAGTCATTCAAGGCAGTGAAAAGACGGGTGAAATAACTGTTAATGACAGTAGTATTGAGAAACAACTGAAATCGTTAAAGTTGAAAAAATATCTGGCGCAAGATGTATGAGACAGGTGAAATACCCTCGGACTTCAAGAAGAAGAAAATAATTGCAATTCCAAAGAAAGCAGGTGTGAAAATTACCGAACAATCAGTTTAATAAGTCACGGCTGCAAAATATTAACACGAGTTCTTTACCGACGAATGGGAAAACTGGTAAAACCGACCTCGGGGAAGATCAGTTTCGATTCCGTAGAAATGTTTGAACACGGGAGGCAATACTGACACTACAACTTACGTTAGGACATAGATTAAGAAAGGCAAAGTTACGTTTATAACGTCTGTGGATTTAGAGAAAGCTTTTAAAAATGTTGACTGGAATATTCTCTTCCAAATTCTGAAGGTGGCAGGTGTAAAATACAGGGAGCGAAAGGCTACTTACAATTTGTATAGAAACCAGATGGCAGTTATATGAGTCGAGCGGAGTGACTGCGCAGATTGAGGTGTGCGTGTGTGTGTGTGTGTGTGTGTGTGTGTGTGTGTTTGTTTTGGTCTTAGCATAAATTACTTTAAGTAGTGGGTAAATCTAGGGACTGACGACCTCAGCAATTTAGTCCCTTAGGAATACACACACACACACACACACACACACACACACACACACACACAAATTTGTAAGAGTCGAAAGGCATGAAAGGGAAGCAGTGGTTGAGAAGGGAGTGAGCCTATTACCGATTCAATCTGCATATTGACGAAGCAGTAAAGGAAACAAAAGAAAAATTAGGAGTAGGTTGTAAAATCCATAGAGAAGAAATAAAAAATTTGTGGTTGTGGTTTGCCGATGACATCGTAATTGTGAGACACAGCATAGGACCTGGAAGAGCAGCTGAACGGAATAGACAGTGTCTTGAAAGGAGGATATAAGATGAACATCAACAAAAGCAAAACGAGGATAATGGAATGTAGTCTAAGTCGGTTGATTCTGATGGAATTAAAGCAGGAAATGAGACACACAAAGTAGTAGATGAGTTTTGCTATTTGAGGAGCAAATTAACTGACGATAGTCGAAGTAGAGAGGATATAAAATGTAGACTGGCAATGTCAAGGAAAGCGTTTCTGAAGAAGAGAAATTTGTTAACATCGAGTATAGAGTTCAGTGTCAGGAAGTCGTTTCTCAAAGTATTTGTATGGAGTGTAGCCATGTATGGAAGTGAAACATGGACGATAAATAGTTTAGACAAGAAAAGAATAGAAGCTTTCGAAATGTGGTGCTACAGAAGAATGCTGAAGATTAGATGGGTAGATCGCTTAACTGCTGAGGAAGTACTGAATTGAATTGGGCAGAAGAGGAATTTGTGGCACAATCTGACTAAAAGAAGGGACCGATTGGTATGACATGTTCTGAGGCATAAGGGGATCACAAGTTTAGAATTGGAGGGAAGCGTATAGGGTAAAAATCGTAGAGGAAGACAGAGGTAAATAGACTAAGCAGATTCAGAAGGGTGTAGGTTGCAGTAGGTACTGGGAGATGAAGAAGCATGCAGAGGATAAAGTGGCATGGAGAGGTGCATCAAACCAGTCTCTGGACTGAAGATCACAACAACAACAACAACTACTACTACTACTACTACTACTACTCCAGAGCCCGAAAGAATTCCTGTCAGATTCTATAATGAACTGCAGCTGACTGTCCTCCTTCAAACTATAATCTATCTTAGATCCATCAGAAAAAGAGCCATGCCCAGTTCTGGGAAAAAGGCAAGAAGGGCAGTAGAAGTGATCCACAAAACTACCCCCTTACATCCTTGACGTCGATTTGTTGTAGAATTTTAGAACGTATTATAACCTCAAACACAATGAGCTACCTTGAAGAGAATGATCTCCTGCATGGCAACTAGCATGTTTTTCGAAAACATCGATAATGTGAAAGCTAACCCGCACTTGTCTCCCATGACATACTGAAAGTTTTAGGTCAAGGCGGGTAGATGGAGTATTCCTTGTTTCTCGAAAAGCATTTGACTCAGTACCGACTGGCTAAGTTTCACGGAAGCTCTAAATTTAGTGCGGGCGTCAATGCGAGATGCTTTTAATAGTTTCAACAATGAAATTTGTATCAAAATATCGTAGAAAACCCAAAGAGATTCTGGTCGTATGTTAAGTAAACCAGTGGCAAAAAACAGTCAATACCGCCACTGCTCGATAGCGATGGAAATGTTACTAAATGCAATTTTCCGTAATTCCTTCACGAAAGAAGACGACGTAAATATTACAGAATTCGAAACCAGAACAGCTGTTAGCATGAATGACATAAAAGTAGATATCTTAGGTGATGCGAATCACTCAAATCACTTAAGAAAGGCAAGTTTTCCGGTCCAGATGGTATACCAATCAGGTTCCTTTTAGACTACGCAGGCACAAAAGCGCCTTTCTTAGCAATCATATACAACCGCTCACTTAGGAAAGGTCTGTTCCTAAAGACTGAAAACTAGCACAGATCTCACCAATATTCAATAAAGGAAATAGGAGTAACCCATTGAATTACAGACCCATATCACTGACCTCAATTTTGGACCGTATACTGTACTCCAACGTTATGAATCACCTTGAAGAAAATGACTTACTGATACAAAACCAACACGGATTCAGACAATATCGTTCTCGTGCAACACAGCTAGCTCTTTATTCCCATGAAGTAATGCGTGCTGTCGACAAGGGATCTCAGATCGATTCCATATTCCTAGGTTTCCAGAAGGCGTTTGATACCGTTCCTCACAAGCGACTATTAAATTGCGTGCATATGGAGTATCGTCTCAGTTGTGTGACTGGATTCGTGATTTCCTTCTCTCAGAGAGGTCACAGTTGGTAGTGATAGACGGTAAATCATCGAGTAGAACAGAAGTGATATCTGGCGTTCCGCAAGGTAGTGTCATAGGCCCTCTGCTGTTCTTGATTAATATAAATGATCTAGGTGATAATGTGAGCAGCCCCTTAGATTGTTTGCAGACGACGCTGTAATTTACCGTCTAGTAAAATCATCAGACGATCAATTTCAATTACGAAATGATCTAGAGAGAATTTCTGTGTGGTGCGAAAAGTGGTAATTGGCACTAAACAAAGAAAAGTGCGAGGTCATCCACATGGGTACTAAAAGAAATCGGATAAATTTTGGGTGTACGATAAATCGCACAAATCTAAGGGCTGTCAGACTAAATACCTAGGAATTACAACTACGAGCAACTTAAATTGGGAAGACTACATAGATAATATAGTGGGGAAGGCGAAACAAAGACTGCGCTTTGTTGGCAGAACACTTCAGAAGATGCGACAAACCCACTAAAGAGTCAGCCTACATTACACTTGTCCGTCCTCTGTTGGAACATTGCCGCGCGGTGTGGGATCCTTACCACGTAGGATTGACGGAGAACATCGAAAAAGTGCAAAAAAGGGCAGCTCGTTTCGTGTCCTCGCCCAATAGGGGTGAGAGTGTCACGGATATGACACGCGAGTTGGGGTAGCAGTCACTGAAACAAAGGCGGTTTTCTTTGCGGCGAGATCTATTTACGAAATTTCAATCACCAACTTCGCCTTCCGAATGCGTAAATGTTTTGTTGACACCAACCTACGTAGGGAGAAATAATAATCATAATAAGAAATCGGAGCTCGAACGGAAAGATTTAGGCGTTCCTTTTTCCCACGCGCCATTCGAGAATGGAATGGTAGAGAAGTTGTATGAAAATGTTCAAATAAGTTACTGGTTTGCTGCCGGGTGACGGCGTCGAACACAGACGATATTTCGACAGGAGCACACCCTGCCATTCTCAAGGCACGACTGCAAGGAGGAAGCAATGTGCAAGGGAATTTAATACCTCGGTTCACAGGGGAGAAACAAGAAAGATACCACACACAGAACAAGTGTCAAGACAAACGAAGATAACCAAACCTCAGAAATATCGATAGTTACTATTAATGAACAGGTGAGGTAGCACTAATTCTGTCCCTGTGTTTTTGATGAGAGACAGAGCCGGATTCCAAGCAGCATTTAAACAAAATCCACCATCTCTGTTAATAAGGTTGCTTGATAGCCTGATTTCAACAGCTTCCTTAATAACACTATCCCAATAGCTGGACGTGCAAGCCAGAATCTCTGTGTTGTTGTATTCCATAGGATGACCGGTGTCAAGGCAATGTTCTGCAATAGCGGATTTGCTCGGCTGTTGTAAGCGTGTGTGACGCTTATGTTCAATACACCGGTCTTCCACAGTCCTGATTGACTGATCAATATATGACATGTCACAAGTGCAGGGAATACGATAGACACCAGCCTTACGCAAACCAAGATCATCTTTTACGGACGCCAACAGGGCCTTAATCTTAGAAGGTGGTCGAAAAACACATTTCACATCATTTTTCCGCAAAATACGGTCAATCCTGTTGGAAATGCTTCCTGCATAAGGCAAAAAGGCCGTAGACTTGGGTGCCACTTCGTTGCTATCGTCACTCACCCGTTGCACAGAAGGCTGATGGCGCAACGCACGTTTGATCTGCCTCTCACTATAACCATTCTGACGAAAGGTGACTTCGAGATGTGACAGATCAGCTGCCAAACTTCCAGGGTCTGAGATGACGAGGGCCCTGTGAACCAAGGTGCGAAGTACTCCTTCACGCTGAGCTGGATGGTGACAACTATCAGCTCGCAGATACAAGTCAATGTGGGTGGGCTTCCTATAAACAGAATGTCCCAACGTACCATCAGTCTTCCTTTTGACCAACACATCAAGGAAGGGAAGGCATCCATTCTTTCCCACCTCCATAGCGAACTGAATATTCGGGTGGATTGAATTCAGATGTTCCAAAAACCGGTTTAAATTCTCATTACCATGAGGCCAAACAATAAAAGTATCGTCTACATACCTGAAAAAACACGCAGGTTTCAAGGTGGCTGACTCCAATGCACGTTCCACAAGGTCCTCCGTAAACAAATTGGCCACAATAGGTGACAACGGGCTTCCCATTGCAACTCCATCAGTCTGTTAGTAGTACTGACCATTGAATATAAAGTAAGTGGAAGTCAGCACATGTCGAAACAGATTTGTTAACTCGACACCAAACTTAAACTCAATTATTCATAGTATGTAAGCTTTCACGGCCGGCGTCTTCATTAATTAAAACTTCCGGGCTGAATTGCTGTGGTCCATATATAAAACAACTTCTCCTTCCTGACGTTTCGTTGCCTACTGCGGGCAACATCTTCTGAGGTGAGTCGGCGACTGGCTGCTAGGCGCTGGAGGTCCCGCTTATACAGGGTGTTACAAAAAGGTACGACCAAACTTCCAGGAAACATTCATCACACACAAATAAAGAAAAGATGTTATGTGGACATGTTTCCGTGTTAGAGCTCATTTTAGTTCCGTCAGTATGTACTGTACTGCCTCGATTCACCGCCAGTTGGCCCAATTGAAGGAAGGTAATGTTGACTTCGGTGCTCGTGTTGACATGCGACTCATTGCTCTACAATACTAGCATCGAGCACATCTGTACGTAGCATCGTCAGATTACTGTTCATCACGAACGTGGTTTTGTAGTCAGTGCAATGTTTACAAATGCGGAGTTGGCAGATGCCCATTTGATGTACGGATTAGCACGGGGCAATAGCCGTGGCGCGGTACGTTTGTATCGAGACAGATTTCCAGAACGAAGGTGTCCCGACAGGAAGACATTGGAAGCAATTGATCGGCGTCTCAGGGAGCACGGAACATTCCAGCCTATGACTCGACACTGGGGAAGACCTAGAACGACGAGGACACCTGCAATGGACGAGGCAATTGTTCGTGCAGTTGACGATAACCCTAATGTCAGCGTCAGAGAAGTTGCTGCTGTACAAGGTAACGCTGACCACGTCACTGTATGGAGAGTGCTACGGGAGAACCAGTTGTTTCCGTACCGTGTACAGCGTGTGCAGGCACTATGAGCAGATGACTGGCCTCCACGGGTACACTTCTGCGAATGGTTCATCCGACAATGTGTCAATCCTCATTTCAGTGCAAATGTCCTCTTTACGGACGAAGCATCATTCCAACGTGATCAAATTGTAAATTTTCACTATCAATATGTGTGGGCTGACGAGAATCCGCACGCAATTGTGCAATCACGTCATCAGCACAGATTTTCTGTGAACGTTTGGGCAGGCATTGTTGGTGATGTCTCGATTGGGCCCCATGTTCTTCCACCTACGCTCAATGGAGCACGCTATCACGATTTCATACGGGATACTCTTCCTATGCTGCTAGAACATGTGCCTTTACAAGTGCGACACAACATGTGGTTCATGCACGATGGAGCTCCTGCACATTTCAGTCGAAGTGTTCGTACGCTTCTCAACAACAGATTCGGTGACCAATGGATCGGTAGAGGCGGACCAATTCTGTGGCCTCCACGCTCTCCTGACCTCAACCCTCTTGACTTTCATTTATGGGGGCATTTGAAAACTCTTGTCTACGCAACCCCGGTACCAAATGTAGAGACTCTTCGTGCTCGTATTGTGGACGTCTGTGATACAATACGCCATTCTCCAGGGCTGCATCAGCGCATCAGGGATTCCACGGGACGGAGGGTGGATGCACGTATCCTCGCTAATGGAGGGCATTTTTAACATTTCCTGTAACAAAGTGTTTGAAGTCACGCTGGTACGTTCTGTTGCTGTGTGTTTCCATTCCATGATTAATGTGGTTTGAAGAGAAGTAATAAAATGAGCTATAACATGGAAAGTAAGCGTTTCCGGACACATCACATGTCCACATAACATATTTTCTTTCTATGTGTGTGAGGAATGTTTCCTGAAAGTTTGGCCGTACCTTTTTGTAACACCCTGTATAGAGCGCTTAGATGGAGCCGCCACTCGTCACGTGCTTTCGACTTTAAAACTATCTCTGGATAGTGCCACCTCTCTCGATTACAGGTAGCCGATAGTCACTTCGTTGGTACAAAGTCGAACGCCATATCTTGTCTAATTTTAATCCTTCTTCTTTTCTATTAAAATTATTTCCGTGCTTGTAGATCTCTATAGCTTCTCTATACATGCGAATATAATAATGTGAGGTCCTAATTCCATGCATTTTATCGAAAAACTGAGGGGGATCACAGGTAGTCCCAGTGACATCCTTGTCAGTTTCGATGTAGTATCCCTGTTCACAATGGTCCTTGTTGACGAAGCTCTTTCTTACATAGCTGATGTGTTTCCTACTGATATAATAGCTTTGTTTCGACATTGTCTGTCCTCGACATATTTTCAATATAACGACGAGTTTTATGAGCAAATTGATGGGCTGGCCATGGGTAGCCCTCTAAGCCCTGCTGTTGCTAATCTATTTATGGAATTTTTCGAACAACAGGTGCTGCAGTCGGCCAAAAAAAAGCCCTTTGAAATGCTATCGATACGTGGATGACACCTTTGTGATATGGAATCATGCTGAAGAGGAACTGAGTGATTTTTTTGGTGCAGATAAACAGTTTCAATCCAAGGATACAATTCACCATGGAGAAAGAGAGTAATGGACGACTAAAAGTTTTGGATGTATTGGTTATTAAACGGGCAGATGGGACTTTAGGGCACAAGGTATGTAGGAAAGATACGCACACCGTTCGTTACCTACATAAGAATTCGAATCATCATCCTAGGCAGAAGAGAGGAGTCATAAAAACTTTAGTGGACAGAGCTAATAACATCTGTGAGCCAATTTACTTGCAAGATGAATTAAGCCATTTGCGAACAGCTTTCAAGAGAAATGGGTACACTGACAAGGAAACAGCTCGAGCACTCCACCCTAGAAGAAAAGTGTCCGAAAATACACGACAACAACAACGGTCGGCTGGAAAAGTTTTTCTTCCATTTATTCATAACATCACGGACCGTATTGGTAAAGTTGTGGCCAAGTTTCAAGTGGGGACAATCTTTCGACCTACCAAGAAAATTAGTGAAAGTTTAAGATCGGTGAAAGACGCACGACACGCCTTAGCTACCCCAAGTGTGTCTAAAATTCCGTGTAGCTGTGGCATGGTTTATATAGGAACAACTAAAAGGAGTGTTAACACCCGCCTAACGGAACACAGATGGAACTGTAGATTGGGACAGATTGAGAAACCAGCTGTAGCGGAACACGTTTTCAAAGACGGTGATCACGAAATAAAATTTAGTGAGACAAACGTCATAGCTAGGACCTCACATTATTATACTCGCATGTATAGAGAAACTATAGAGATCTACAAGCACGCAAATAATTTTAATAGAAAACAAGAAGGATTAAAACTAGACAAGATATGGCGGTCGACTTTGTACCAATGAAGTGACAATCGATTACCTGTAATCGAGAGAGATGGCACTAGCCAGAGATAGTTTTAAAGTCGAAAGCTCGTGATGAGTGGTGGCGCCATCGAAGCGCTCTGTATAAGCGGGACCTCCAGCGCCTAGCAGCCAGTCGCCGACTCACCTCAGAAGATGTTGCCCGCAGTAGGCAACGAAACGTCAGGAAGCAGAAGAAGTTTTATATATGGACCACGGCAATTCAGCCCGGAAGTTTTAATTAATGTTAATCTCAATTAGCTGCAACGAATGAGAGAGAGGAACGCGAGTGAAAAGAGAAACCACATCAAAACTTACTAAAATATCAGTCATTCAAACGCAATCCCTGCAATCGACGTAAGAAATCTGCAGAGTTCTTAATGTGGTGTTCACACCTACCTACTAGTGGGCTCAAAAAGCTAGCAACATGCTTAGCTACGCGATACGTCGGAGCAAACCCGTAGGTTATTTGAACATTCAATTCGCCGGGAAAAGTTAAGGGCTCACAGTATGAAAATGATTCGATGAACCCTCTGCCATCACTTAAGCGTGAACTGCAGAGTAACCATGTAGATGTAGATGTGCTTTGTACAGTATAGATGTATTTATACAGGGTGTTACAAAAAGGTACGGCCAAACTTTCAGGAAACATTCCTCACACACAAATAAAGAAAATATGTTCTGTGGACATGTGTCCAGAAACGCTTAATTTCCATGTTAGAGCTCATTTTATTGCTTCTCTTCAAATCACATTAATCGTGGAATGGAAACACACAGCAACAGAACGTAACAGCGTGACTTCAAAGACTTTGTTACAGGAAATGTTCAAAATGTCCTCCGTTAGCGAGGATACGTGCATCCACCCTCCGTCGCATGGAATCCCCGATGCGCTGATGCAGCCCTGGAGAATGGCGTATTGTATCACAGCCGTCCACAATACGAGCACGAAGAGTCTCTACATTTGGTACCGGGGTTGCGTACACGAGAGCTTTCAAATGCCCCCATAAATAAAAGTCAAGAGTGTTGAGGTCAGGAGAGCGTGGAGGCCACGAAATTGGTCCGCCTCTACCAATCCGTCGGTCACCGAATCTGTTGTTGAGAAGCGTACGAACACTTCGACTGAAATGTGCAGGAGCTCCATCGTGCATGAACCACATGTTGTGTCGTACTTGTAAAGGCACATGTTCTAGCAGCACAGGTAGAGTATCCCGTATGAAATCATGATAACGTGCTCCATTGAGCGTAGGTGGAATAACATGGGGCCCAATCAAAACATCATCAACAAAGTCTGCCCCAACTTTCACAGAAAATCTGTGTCGTTGACGTAATTGCACAATTGCGTGCGTATTCTCGTCAGCTTACACATGTTGATTGTGAAAATTTACAATTTGATCACTTTGGAATGAAGCCTCATCCGTAAAGAGAACATTTGCACTGAAATGAGGATTGACACATTGTCGGATGAACCATTCGCAGGAGCGTACCCGTGGAGGCCAATCAGCTGCCGATAGTGCCTGCACACGCTGTACACGGTACGGAAACAACTGGTTCTCCCGTAGCACTCTCCATACAGTGACGTGGTCAACGTTACCTTGTACAGCAGCAACTTCTCTGACGCTGACATTAAGGTTATCGTCAACTGCATGAAAAATTGCCTCGTCCATTGCAGGTGTCCTCGTCGTTCTAGGTCTTCCCAGTCGCGAGTCATAGCATGGACTGTTCCGTGCTCCCTAAGACGCCGATCAATTGCTTCCAACGTCTTCCTGTCGGGACACCTTCGTTCTGGAAATCTGTCTCGATACAAACGTACCGCGCCACGGCTATTGCCCCGTGCTAATCCATACATCAAATGGGCATCTGCCAACTCCGCATTTGTAAACATTGCAATGACTGCAAAATCACGTTCGTGATGAACACTAACCTGTTGATGCTACGTACTGATGTACTCGATGCTAGTACTGTAGAGCAATGAGTCACATGTCAACACAAGCGCCGAAGTCAACATTGTTGTTGTAGTCTTCAGTCCTGAGACTGGTTTGATGCAGCTGTCCGTGCTACTCTATTCTGTGCAAGCTTCATCTCCCAGTACTTACTGCAACCGACATCCTTCTGAATCTGCTTAGTGTATTCATCTCTTGGTCTCCCTCCACGCTGCCCTCCAATGCTAAATTTGTGATCCCTTGATGCCTCAGAACGTGTCCTACCAACCGATCCCTTCTTCTAGTCAAGTTGTGGCACAAACTCGTGTTCTCCCCAATTCTATTCAATACCTCCTCATTAGTTATGTGGTCTACCCGTCTAATCTTCAGCATTCTTCTGTAACACCACATTTCGAAAGCTTCTATTCTCTTCTAGTCCAAACTATTTATTGTCCATGTTTCACTGCCATACATGGCTACACTCCATACAAATACTTTCAGAAACGACTTCCTGACACTTGAATCTATACTCGATGTTAACAAATTTGTCTTCTTCAGAAACGCTTTCTTTGCCATTGCCAGTCTACATTTTATATCTTCTCTACTTCGACCATCATCAGTTATTTTGCTCCCCATATAGCAAAAATCCTTTACTACTTTAAGTGTCTCATTTCCTAATCTAATTCCCTCAGCATCACCCGACTTCATTCGACTACTTTCCATTATCCTCGTTTTGCTTTTGTTTATGTTCATCTTATATTCTCCTTCCAAACACTGTCCATTCCGTTCAACTGCTCTTCCAAGTCCTTTGCTGTCTCTGACAGAATTACAATGTCATCGGCGAACCTCAAAGTTTTTATTTCTTCTTCCTGGAGTTTAATACCTACTCCGAATTCTTCTTTTGTTTCCTTTACTGGTTGCTCAATATACAGATTGAATAATATCGGGGAGAGGCTACAACCCTGTCTCACTCCCTTCCCAACCACTGCTTCCCTTTTATGTCCCTCGACTCTTATAACTGCCATCTGGTTTCTGTACAAATTGTAAATAGCCTTTCGCTCCCTGTATTTTACCCCTGCCACCTTCAGAATTTGAAAGAGAGTATTCCAGTCAACATAGTCGAAAGCTTTCTCTAAGTCTACAAATGCTAGAAACGTAGGTTTGCCTTTCCTTAATCTTTCTTCTAAGGTAAGTCGTAGAGTCAGTATTGCCTCACGTGTTTCAATATTTCTACGGAATCCAAATTGATCTTCCCCGAGGTCGTCTTCTACCAGTTTTTCCATTCGTCTGTAAACAATTCGTGTTAGTATTTTGCAGTTGTGATTTATTAAACTGATAGTTCGGTAATTTTCACATCTGTCAACACCTGCTTTCTTTGGAATTGGAATTGTTCTATTCTTCTTGAAGTCTGAGGGTATTGCGCCTGTCTCATATATCTTGCTCACCAGATGGAATAGTTTTGTCAGGACTGACTCTCCCAACAGTACCTTTCTTCAATTGGGCCAACTGGCGGTGAATCGAGGAAGTACAGTACATACTGACGAAACTAAAATGAGGTCTAACATGGAAATTAAGCGTTTCCGGACACGTGTCCACATAGCATCTTTTCTTTATTTGTGTGTGAGGAATGTTTCCTGAAAGTTTGGGCGTACCTTTTTGTAGCACCCTGTAGATTAGGAGTGAGCTTCTGACGTTCGGCCCCGTTCTACCTCCGCAGTGTGAGGCGAAGGCGGGGCCCCGGAGGGCAGCGCGAATATCCGGGCAGGTCCGACGTGAAGCGGTGTGGGGCGGTTTTACCGCACGGTGCTGGCTCCCCGCGTCCTCTATGTACAGCCCGTTATAGATGGGCAAACTCGTCCATCCTTGGGAGCTAGTTCACTGCTGATCGTTCATTTTTGGGAACCGGTCATTTTTACTCGTTCACCGTTCATTTGTGCTTGGTATTGAGAATGCGCTAGGTGACGATCAGTTTGGCTTTAGGAAAAGTAAAGGAACGAGGGAGGCAATTCTGACATTACGGCTAATAATGGAAGCAAGGCTAAAGAAAAATCAAGACACGTTCATAGGATTTGTCGACCTGGAAAAAGCGTTCGACAATATAAAATGGTGCAAGCTGTTCGAGATTCTGAAAAAAGTAGGGGTAAGCTATAGGGAGAGACGGGTCATATACAATACGTACAACAACCAAGAGGGAATAATAAGAGTGGACGATCAAGAACGAAGTGCTCGTATTAAGAAGGGTGTAAGACAAGGCTGTAGCCTTTCGCGCCTACTATTCAATCTTTACATCGAGGAAGCAACGATGGAAATAAAAGAAAGGTTCAGGAGTGGAATTAAAATACAAGGTGAAAGGATGTCAATGATACGATTCACTGATGACATTGCTATCCTGAGTGAAAGTGAAGAAGAATTAAATGATGTGCTGAACGGAATGAACAGTCTAATGAGTACACAGTATGGTTTGAGAGCAAATCGGAGGAAGACGAAGGTAATGAGAAGTAGTAGAAATGAGAACAGCGAGAAACTTAACATCAGGATTGATGGTCACGAAGTCAATGAAGTTAAGGAATTCTGCTACCTAGGCAGTAAAATAACCAATGACGGACGGAGCAAGGAGGACATCAAAAGCAGACTCGCTATGGCAAAAAAGGCATTTCTGGCCAAGAGAAGTCTACTAATATCAAATACCGGCCTCAATTTGAGGAAGAAATTTCTGAGGATGTAGTGAAACATGGACTGTGGGAAAACCGGAAGAGAAGAGAATCGAAGCATTTGAGATGTAGTGCTATAGAGGAAAGTTGAAAATTAGGTGGACTGATAAGGTAAGGAATGAGGAGCTTCTACGCAGAATCGGAGAGGAAAGGAATATATGGAAGCCGGCCGGAGTGGCCGCGCGGTTAAAGGCGCTTCAGTCTGGAACCGCACCACCGCTACGGTCGCAGGTTCGAATCCTGCCTCGGGCATGGATGTGTGTGATGTCCTTAGGTAAGTTAGGTTTAAGTAATTCTAAGTTCTAGGGGACTGATGACCTTAGATGTTAAGTCCCATAGTGCTCAGAGCCATTTGAACCATTTTTTTTAGGGTAGCGCACGGAAAACCGGCCCCAAGTACAGACTGCTCGCCAATTACGGACGATGTGTTGCCCGTTACGAGCAGATACAACAAACAGACAAACATCTAATAACTAGGCAGTGAAGAAGTAACAGAGAGCTGGTGAAGAGAACATGAAAATCTCACGCGACGCGCATGGGCTATAGCTCATGTAGTCTTGTAAACCTGTTGGTGGCTGTTTCCCATCTTAATAGACCACAAGTGTCTTGTGTAAAATTCTTCGTTTCGACTTCCACTACATAGCTATGCTACGTCGTAAACAATAATTGTTTACACCTTATATATACTTCACCTTCTCTCTGAGTTCGAAGGCGTAGTAGAGACTTTATGGAAGCATAAAAACCGGCCGGAGTGGCCGAGTGGTTCTAGGCGCTACAGTCTGGAACGGCGCGACCGCTACGGTCGCAGGTTCGAATCCTGCCTCGGGCAAAGACGTGTGTGCTGTCCTTAGGTTAGGTAGGTTTAAGTAATTGTAAGTTCTAGGGGACTGATGACCTCAGCTGTTAAGTCCCATAGTCCTCAGAGCCATTTCAACCATTATTTTGGAATCATAAAATAAAATGTGGTTTTCTCATATTTGCGTCACACGCTTAGTAAAAATTAGGTTTTTATGTTACATTATTAAAGTTAATGCAGCAATAATAATAATAATAATAATAATAATAATAATAATAAGTTCGCAGTAATAAAGTTTTTGGTTCTGAAAGCTTCTTCTGAACAAATGTTTTTGAGATAATAAGTAAATACGATTTTATGGCAATCTATGTCTTTTCAAATGGAGAGGCACCGCTTTTCCTACTGAGCCAAAATGACCCACAACCCATTTTTTTTTTCAAGGAAACCAAACTAGCAGGTAATGCAAATTGGAAACAACTAAACTTAAAAATAATTAGAGCCTTCCCAAATGTAATGTTTTGTACATGAAAGATACACGAAAATCGTTTTATATGAATTTTCTTACACTAAAAATTAAGCAAATTACTGAAAGTTAGCTGCCAAATCAAGTCAATGAAACCAAAAAATATATGAATAGCAAAAAAAAGCTTGCCTTGTTATAAGTATGTCTTCTGCTGTTCATCGATATAATGAAGTGAGCTGATATGCCCTTTTTTTACCTGAAAAGACGTACCTATTACATACAACCTAATTTTTATGTAATTTACGTAACTATAAATTACTTTTTGATTACCAGTCGTGGACGCTGAATATCCAGAACCAAGTGCAAGAACAGTTTGGAACACACGTAATATAGGTAAGCGCAGCGAACGAAACGAGCAACTGGATGCTGAACTAACTAGGAGCAGTCGGCAGTGGAAGTGAGGCAGGCGGTCATGCGAAGAACGACGAGTGCGGCCGAGGGAGGCCGAGACTGAGACGAGCACGCGACCGAGGCTGGAACGAGAACTGCCCAAGTGACCGCCGCGGCCGAAGTGAACTAGTGAACTATCAACCGATCGTTCCTCGTCCCCGGGAACTATAAGTAGACCGCCGCGACCGAAGTGAACTTTGAACCGATCGTTCCTTGGAATTCGTTCCTCGGTCCTTTCGTTCATCTTGGTGAACCGTTCCCTTGCACCCGTTCGTTCGCGAACTACCCATCTCTACAGCGCATCCGCATATTCAGCCTCGGCAGCTGCCGCTCGGTCACAATGGACAGACGACGTAATAAAACGTGGCGAAAATTTTATGTGAAGTTTGGGATGTGTATCGTAGTTTAACACAATAAAAACAATGTTCAGTCGCTATCTAATTGTTTCATACCACGTTTTACAACACATTACCAGCATTCAGATAACCTTCCACCATTTTTTTTAATTGCATTTTTACCGATTTTACTGCAAAATATTGAAAATTAAAGTGTAGTGGTTAATAAAAAAAAGAAAAAGAGAAGAAAAGAAAGCGATTGAAAATGTAGGAAGAAATGGTGAGTAAAAAGTGGGTTTTAAAATCGTTAATGACCGTGAAAAAGGGAAAGAATGAAATGCAAATCGGACTTCGTATTACAGAAAAGTTACCGGACTTCGTGATTCGGAAAAGCTATTGTTCGGGTGGTCCTTGTGGCGTTTCTGAGCAAAAGTCAAACCAATTTCCACTACAAAAATTATTTGAAAGAGAACAGAGAATAACAAAATGTGATTAACAGGGGGAAATGGCGTAGATAAGAGTTCATCCTTTACCATGTTAACATGTCTTTTTTTTTTTTTTTGCGGCCTCCAGGTCTTCAAAAATCTCCTACTTCGTTTCTGCGCGAAAAGTAGTAGCTGCTCCGAAATCTTGCAATCGTCCAGGAATCACTAATTTATACAAATCAAAATCGTCTTGAGATTAATTGCAATGAATTTTATGTTGCTGCTTCCATCCTCTGAATTTCATACAAATTTCCACGATACGTCTGCACATCAAAAAGTTGTTTTTCGTCTTAATCAGACCAAGACTAGCTAATAATTTTTTACGTCTGCATTAAGCTTCCGCTCTCGAGAGACAAGAGACGGCTAGAAAACAAAAAAGAGTTACATTTTTAGTACTTTCCTTCGACCATAGATACTAGTAGACTGGCCTTGCTGTGCAGAAGCTATAGAGCTGGTGTGGCTCCAACATAAACCACGTGACTGTTGGCAAAACGTGGCGGGATTTCAAATCAGCGGTCTGCCATCCTATGTTTGTATCGGATTTTCCCCACATTTCTCAACTGACTGCCAAACGCTTCCAACAAAAACTACTTTTTTATTTGTGAAAAATTATGCCAGAACTACATTTGACCTGGATTTGTTCAAAGTACCATTTATGAAATCTAACAAATACATCGAACGCCACTCTGGTGGGCAGCGGGAAGAAATTACTATAAACTATCAATTATAGTAAAATGTCGTTAAAATTATTTTAACAGCAAGAGTGGGCTCGTGTCAAAACTTTAAGCATTGTATTCGCCACGTTTCGAGCTCTAGTCACTTATAAAAGAAAATGGGATATGGGAATTATGTCAACTATAGGTGTCAAAATTGTTTACTTTAGGAGCAGGTCCATTTTAGAGTATCAATTTTAGGTGCACTTCAAAGGTTCAGTTCCCACTATTTTTACAAAAGTTTAAACTATCAGTTTAAAAAAAAGATATTTTAGATGAAACGTGAGACTTTGCAGTTTCAGAAAATAATTTTGGAGCCTAGGTTTAAAAATGACAGACACTGTAAATACAAATTATAGATATACATTGTAAATAATAACTAACCTATCAAAACACTTCTCTGCGAAGTGCTTCGAGCAAAGGCGCGTATGTGCAAACGGCTTGAAGTTTTTCCGTTTCAGGGCCTGTATCCAAAGCTGCCTTCGGTTTTCATCCTTACGGAACCTATGAGTAGGAACGAGAAACAGTTATACTTACTTCTATAACCGAATTATCACAGATACTTTCCAAAATGTAATATGAGTCTGACTTTAGAGGCATCACTTTCAACACTTTAATTTACGTGATACTCTATTTCAAGTGTAAAAAACATAAGTCACTTCAGCAGATTTCAATAAGCGCATCTGCACTATCATAGAAACACACGTGAAATGTAATGCCATTTCCCCGACAAAATGCTGAGTGCAGCCATAAGCGCAACACGAAACAACCATGTTTTGCCAACATTCACGTGACTTTAGCCCAGAGATGTTGGAGCCACGAAAATGACTTCAGGGCTAGTCTATTATATTTATGGTCGAAGGTACTTTCCTTTTCTTATGTATTTTCTCTGCCGTCGAGCGCTCATACAGCTGCGACGGTATAATTTATATCTGAGGGAACGAGTGTAGCGCGGCGAAATTCAAAGTCCCGCTACAAAAGTTCAGTTAGGCTGGTATAAGTTTTGCAACTAATTATACGTTTCTTGTGTCATCCGGTTTGCTGCTTTTGGGTTCATTTTGATGTTACAGCATCGTCGCATGGATATTATGAAATAGGTGAAATAAGTTTTAGTAGAATATTTTCTTGACTGTGAAAAAACAAAAGTCTGACTGCACGCTGCTCGTACAAAATTCGGCCTTCTTCTCAGCGATCACAGGCCCTGTAGAGCGCGCGCCAACGGTCTCCTTCTATCTCTCGCAGTCTCTCTGCACACTGCGGAAATTCCTAATGCTGCGATGTCCTTCTCTGTGTCATCTTTCCAGCATGTACGAGTTCGACCCAATGGTCTTGTTGCCTGGAGAGTTCCTTCAAATGCTTTTTTGGTGACTCTGTTGTTTTCCATTTTAGCCACATGTCCAGCCCATTGCAGTCTACTACTTTTTAATTTCTGGATGATAGCTGTCGGGACGGACACCAGTTAGTGAAGCAACCACTGAGTGGTCAGCGTGACGGAATGGCGTCCTAAGGGCCCGGGTTCGATTCCCGACTTGGCTGGGGATTTTCACCGCGCAGGGACTGGGTGTTGTGTTGTCTTCATCATCATTTCACCCCGTTCCGGCGCGCAGGTCGCCCACTGTGGCGTCGAATGTAACCTGCACCAAGGCGGCCGGACCTGCCTTAATGAAGACAAGTGTAATGTGCTGCGAATACATAGAAAGAAAGATCCCTTATCATTTAGCTACAAAATAGCAGGTCAGCAACTGGAAGTAGTTAATTCCATAAATTATCTGGGAGTACGCATTAGGAGTGATTTAAAATGGAATGATCATATGAAGTTGATCGTCGGTAAAGCAGATGCCCCACGCCTGGGTTCCCGGGTTCGATTCCCGGCGGGGTCAGGGATTTTCTCTGCCTCGTGATGACTGGGTGTTGTGTGCTGTCCGTAGGTTAGGTTTAAGTAGTTCTAAGTTCTAGGGGACTAATGACCATAGATGTTAAGTCCCATAGTGCCCAGAGCCATTCGAAAGCAGATGCCAGACTGAGATTCATTGGAAGAATACTAAGGAAATGCAATCAGAAAACAAAGCAAGTAGGTTACGGTACGCTTGTTCGCCCACTGCTCGAATACTGCTCACCAGTGTGGGATCCGTACCAGATAGGGTTGATAGAAGAGATAGAGAAGATCCAACGGAGAGCAGCGCGCTTCGTTACAGGATCATTTAGTAATCGCGAAAGCGTTACGGAGATGATAGATAAACTGCAGTGGAAGACTCTGCAGGAGAGACGCTCAGTAGCTCGGTACGGGCTTTTGTTAAAGTTTCGAGAACATACCTTCACCGAAGAGTCAAGCAGTATATTGCTCCCTCCTACGTATATCTCGCGAAGAGACCGTGAGGATAAAATCAGAGAGATTAGAGCCCACACAGAAGTATACAGACAATCCTTCTTTCCACGAACAATACGAGACTGGAATAGTAGGGAGAACCGATAGAGGTACACAGGGTACCCTCCGCCACACACCGTCAGGTGGCTTACGGAGAATAGATGTAGATGTAGATGTAGATGTAGATGTAAGGGGCCTCCCGGCCAATGAGGCCAAATGCTCATTTCCATTAACTGATAAACTTCATTCTTCTTTCGAATTCTCCATATGCCATTCTCCAACACAGGTCCCCACATTTTTCTCATTACTTTCCTTTCGAAAATATTCAGTTTTTCTGTTTCATTCTTTGTAAGCGTCCAGCTTTCTGAACAGTACAGTACTATGGGGCAGATGATGGTGCTGCATAGTGTTGTATATGTTCATCTTTGTGGTCAAGGGCGTACCCAGGATCTGAACCAGGGGCGGCAGGTCATCCTAGTCTCAGGAAACAGGGACTCGAGACAACATACAGCACTTCTTATTAAATAAAACAATAAACCAGTGAAAAACTGCTTTTAATAAACATTTTAAATACAAGAATGCACTAGTACAATCCGAGAGAACATGCAGCATTTCTTATTAGGTAAAACAGTAAACTAGTGAAAAACTGAGAATATCTTCTAGGAGGGTGGGGGGCCAGTTGCCCCCCCTCCCCCCCTGCCCCTCGCTGGGTACGCCCATGTTTGTGGTGACTGACAAAGCTTTACTTTTGAGTGGGTACGTTAGTGAGTACAGACATCTTGAACCTGAGGCTATTCTTTCGTTTATATCCATTGTTATGATTTTCTTACTCTTGAAACATGGTCCAAGGTATTTAAACTTAAGAACTTTTCTGAATTTAGAATGTTGGTCAATTTCAAAGTAAGGATTTGGGTTTATGACTCGACCTATTTCCATATATTCTGTTCTCTCTTGGTTGATCAAACGCCCCATTTTGCTGGTACTGTGCCTGAGAGATCTGTACATGTCTTTCAGTTCTTCAGTTTTACTCAGGAACACTATATCATCTGCATAAGCCACCAGTTTTACACTGTGCTCGAATCGGAGACCATTGCATAGATGTAATTTACTCTCCCGAACCACTTTCTCTAATGGCGTATTGTGGCGTACAAATCGCCTCTATTTATATGATTTTAAACAATTTCTATCATTTTTACATATTTTACATAAGAACAATTAAAGTTTTTACATAGATCTACCCAAATTACATGGAAATTCACGTAGAATAAAAGTTAATAATTCCATACAAAGACAGGAAAGAATCCGTTTCTATTAAGGCTGTAAGTTACTTGTTTTATCATTGCAACAATATATTTCATTATTCTGCATATAGTAACTAATTAGCCGGCCGCTGTGACCGAACGGTTGTAGGTGCTTCAGTCCAGAACCGCGCTGCTGCTACGGTCGCAGGTTGGAATCCTGCCTCTGGCATGGATGTGTGTGATGTCCTTAGGTGGGCTGATGACCTCAGATGTTAAGTCCCATTGTGCTTAGAGCCATTTGAACCAGTAATTAATTGACTAAAAGAGAAATCATGCTAACTTTTTCAGGTGTACAGAGTGATTAGTTTTATCGAATGAAGGCCTAGATGCAACTAATTAATTTTTGTACATGCAAAAATTTACATTACTATACGATCGTAATTAGTTAGTTACTAATAATTAACTAACACCAATTACAACATGAGTGATTGATTCTGACTAAAAACTTATCATGTCATATTTTTGTTATGGATTCAAACAATTTATGGCTTCAAAACATAAAAATAGCTCTGTCCGTATGAGTTGGAAATATCGCAAATTTAATCGTTAATTACTCCATAATTACAATAGAGGAATCATCTACCATGTGCCTGAAGGTTGTATTGTGTGTAAATTACGGTGGTACATTAGTTTTTAATCCAACATGTTTCCTTCATTCCATTTACTGGAGAGACACTATGTAAACAATGTCAAAACAACAGTTTAAATTAGTGTAAATTACTATATATATATATATATATATATATATATATATACACACACTCCTGGAAATGGAAAAAAGAACACATTGACACCGGTGTGTCAGACCCACCATACTTGCTCCGGACACTGCGAGAGGGCTGTACAAGCAATGATCACACGCACGGCACAGCGGACACACCAGGAACCGCGGTGTTGGCCGTCGAATGGCGCTAGCTGCGTAGCATTTGTGCACCGCCGCCGTCAGTGTCAGCCAGTTTGCCGTGGCATACGGAGCTCCATCGCAGTCTTTAACACTGGTAGCATGCCGCGACAGCGTGGACGTGAACCATATGTGCAGTTGACGGACTTTGAGCGAGGGCGTATAGTGGGCATGCGGGAGGCCGGGTGGACGTACCGCCGAATTGCTCAACACGTGGGGCGTGAGGTCTCCACAGCACATCGATGTTGTCGCCAGTGGTCGGCAGAAGGTGCACGTGCCCGTCGACCTGGGACCGGACCGCAGCGACGCACGGATGCACGCCAAAACCGTAGGATCCTACGCAGTGCCGTAGGGGACCGCACCGCCACTTCCCAGCAAATTAGGGACACTGTTGCTCCTGGGGTATCGGCGAGGACCATTCGCAACCGTCTCCATGAAGCTGGGCTACGGTCCCGCACACCGTTAGGCCGTCTTCCGCTCACGCCCCAACATCGTGCAGCCCGCCTCCAGTGGTGTCGCGACAGGCGTGAATGGAGGGACGAATGGAGACGTGTCGTCTTCAGCGATGAGAGTCGCTTCTGCCTTGGTGCCAATGATGGTCGTATGCGTGTTTGGCGCCGTGCAGGTGAGCGCCACAATCAGGACTGCATACGACCGAGGCACACAGGGCCAACACCCGGCATCATGGTGTGGGGAGCGATCTCCTACACTGGCCGTACACCACTGGTGATCGTCGAGGGGACACTGAATAGTGCACGGTACATCTAAACCGTCATCGAACCCATCGTTCTACCATTCCTAGACCGGCAAGGGAACTTGCTGTTCCAACAGGGCAATGCACGTCCGCATGTATCCCGTGCCACCCAACGTGCTCTAGAAGGTGTAAGTCAACTACCCTGGCCAGCAAGATCTCCGGATCTGTCCCCCATTGAGCATGTTTGGGACTGGATGAAGCGTCGTCTCACGCGGTCTGCACGTCCAGCACGAACGCTGGTCTAACTGAGGTGCCAGGTGGAAATGGCATGGCAAGCCGTTCCACAGGACTACATCCAGCATCTCTACGATCGTCTCCATGGGAGAATAGCAGCCTGCATTGCTGCGAAAGGTGGATATACACTGTACTAGTGCCGACATTGTGCATGCTCTGTTGCCTGTGTCTATGTGCCTGTGGTTCTGTCAGTGTGATCATGTGAGGTATCTGACCCCAGGAATGTGTCAATAAAGTTTCCCCTTCCTGGGACAATGAATTCACGGTGTTCTTATTTCAATTTCCAGGAGTGTGTATATATATAATATGCCGTCTTCAGGAAAGTGGAGATGACATGGAATAGGATATAGGGTCCAAAGGGGTTGTGGTTTTTCAACGAGAGACGTTTTTAACCATTTTTAGACAAGTAAACTACATTATGTGATTAAAAGTATCCCGACACCCCCAAAAACATACGTTTTTCATATTAGGAGCATTGTGCTGCCACCTGCTGCCAGGTACTCCATATTGGCGACCTCAGCAGTCATTAGACACCGTGAGAGAGCAGAATGGGGCGCTCCGCGGTACTCGTGGACTTGGAACGTGGTCAGGTGATTGGGTGTCATAAGTCTGTACGCGAGATTTCCACACTTCTAAACATCCATAGGTCCACTGTTTCCGATGTGATAGTAAAGTGGAAACGTGAAGGGACACAACAGCACAAAAGCGTACAGGCCGACCTCGTCTGTTGACTGACAGAGACGGTCGACAGTTAAAGAGTGTCTTAACGTGTAATAGGCAGACATCTATCCAGACCATGACACAGGAATTTCAAACTGCATCAGGATCCACTGCAAGTACTAAGTCAGGCGGGAGTTGAGAAAACTTGGACTTCATGGCCGAGCGGCTGCTCATAAGCCACACATCACGCCGGTAAATGCCAAACGACGCCTAGATTGTTGTGGGGAGCGTAAACATTGGATGATTGAACAGTGGAAAAACGTTCTGTGGAGTCTCGAATCACGGTACGCAATGTGACGGTCCGATGGCAGGGTGTGGGTATGACAAATGCCCGGTGAACGTCATCTGCCAGCATGTGTAGTGCCAACAGTAAAATTCGGTGGTGGTGGTGTTATGGTGTGGTCGTGTTTTTCATGGAAGGGGTTTGCGCCCGTTTTTGTTTTGCGTGGCACTACCACATTACACGCCTACATTGATATTTTAAGGACCTTCTTGCTTCCCACTGTTGAACATCGATTCGGAGATGGCGATTGCGTCTTTCAACACGATCGAGCACCTGTTCATAATGCGCAGCCTGTGTCGGAGTGGTTAGACGACAATAAGATATCCCTGTAATGGACTCGCCTGCATAGTCCTGACCAGAGTCCTATAGAACACCTTTGAGATGTTTTGGAACGCTGACTTCGTGCCAGGCCTCACCGACCGACATCGATACCTCTCCTCAGTGTAGCACTCCGCGAAGAATGGGCTGCCATTACTCAAGAAACCTTTCAGCAGCTGACTGAACGTATGCCTACGAGAGTGGAAGCTGTCAGCAAGGGTAAGGGTCGGCCAACACCTTATTGACTTCCAGCATTACCGGTGAAGGGTGCCACGAACTTGTAAGTCATTTTCAGCCATCTGTCCGGATACGTTTGATCACATAGTGTATCAATATATAGATTCCGTCAATTCGTTTTTGGAGTGTTTACTTGGGAGACTTGTTAGGCTCGAGCCTGTAAGTATCCATATATCTGATTGTCGGTAGATGGAGTGCATAGGTGCCTGAAGATAGCGTTACTGATACGCCGAAACTGGTTGCCTAAAGAAAATAACTTCTCAAAACGTACAATTGTTTAGCGATTTTCCTTGGTAAGCTATGGAACATTCGTGTTCATTGTAGGACATACAGGACGTTTGAAAATTCACGTTACAAATTTATAGGTCTTGTAGAGGGAAATGAGTACAAGTATTCTGAATAGAAATGCACGTCTGGGAAAGTACAGTTTCCGTTCTACGAAGGTTTCAAATCAGATGTGAAACGCGTCCATGTCGGCCGAGGGAAAGAGGAAAGTCTGAGCTGCTTGTCTTGGAATGCAATAGGACAGACAGCATGACGTATACCCATTCTTCGAAACTGTGTAACTGAATGTCAGGAAATGCGGTTTCAGCGCGATGGTGCTGTACGTCACTTCTCACATGCGGTTCGGAGACGTCTCACCATGCGATACGATGAAAGACGGAGAGGCTGATGAGGTGCAAGAGCGTGGCCGCCACGAACGCCGGATTTAACTCCTCTGGAACTCTTTTTGCGGGGTCTGAGCCGCGGTAAAAAAACTGCAGCGCGTAGTGTGAAGCAGTCGCCCTGCGTTTCTGGCGGTGGCGCCGCTGTGGCAATCGCTGCTTTGGTGTCTCCCTCTGGTGGGAAAGGGGAAAGGTTCTACATCTACATCTACATCTACATTGATACTCCGCAAGCCACCCAACGGTGTGTGGCGGAGGGCACTTTACGTGCCACTGCCATTACCTCCCGTTTCTGTTCCTGTCGCGTACGATTCGCGGGAAGAACGACTGTCTGGAAGCCTCCGTGCGCGCTCTAATCTCTCTAATTTTACATTCGTGATCTCCTCGGGAGGTATAAGAAGGGGGAAGCAATATATTCGATACCTCATCCAGAAACGCACCCTCTCGAAACCTGGCGAGCAAGCTACACCGCGATGCAGAGCGCCTCTCTTGCAGAGTCTGCCACTTGAGTTTGCTAAACATCTCCGTAACGCTATCACGGTTACCAAATAACCCTGTGACGAAACGCGCCGCTCTTCTTTGGATCTTCTCTATCTCCTCCGTCAGACCGATCTGGTACGGATCCCACACTGATGGGCAATACTCAAGTATAGGTCGAACGAGTGTTTTGTAAGCCACCTCCTTTGTTGATGGACTACATTTTCTAAGGACTCTCCCAATGAATCTCAACCTGGTACCCGCCTTACCAACACTTAATTTTATATGATCATTCCACTTCAAATCGTTCCGCACGCATACTCCCAGATATTTTACAGAAGTAACTGCTACCAGTGTTTGTTCCGCTATCATATAATCATACAATAAAGGCTCCTTCTTTCTATGTATTCGCAATACATTACATTTGTCTATGTTAAGGGTCAGTTGCCACTCCCTGCACCAAGTGCCTATCCGCTGCAGATCTTCCTGCATTTCGCTACAATTTTCTAATGCTGCAACTTCTCTGTATACTACAGCATCATCCGCGAAAAGCCGCATGGAACTTCCGACACTATCTACTAAGTCATTTATATATATTGTGAAAAGCAATGGTCCCATAACACTCCCCTGTGGCACGCCAGAGGTTACTTTAACGTCTGTAGACGTCTCTCCATTGATAACAACATGCTGTGTTCTGTTTGCTAAAAACTCTTCAATCCAGCCACACAGCTGGTCTGATATTCCGTAGGCTCTTACTTTATCAGGCGACAGTGCGGAACTGTATCGAACGCCTTCCGGAAGTCAAGAAAAATAGCATCTACCTGGGAGCCTGTATCTAATATTTTCTGGGTCTCATGAACAAATAAGGCGAGTTGGGTCTCACACGATCACTGTTTCCGGAATCCATGTTGATTCCTACATAGTAGATTCTGGGTTTCAAGAAATGACATGATACGCGAGCAAAAAACATGTTCTGGAACTCCCCCTCCCGGATGATGCACTCTCTCTCTCCATCTATCGCTCCTATCAACTCTGATCCCCCCCACCCTCCTTTCCTCAGTCCATTACATGGGCTCCCTCTTCCTTCCATCCTGTTTTCTCCCCGCCAAACCTGTCCTTACCTCCCTTCTCTCCCCCCCCCCATCGAGTCCTTTTGTATTCCCCTCCTCTGCCTTCCCCACTCCCTGTCACATCTGCCCAGCACCCCCCACCTCTCTTATGGGTCCTCATCGTCCATCGGCTCCTTTTCCGCCTCCCCCCCCCTTCGCTTTTCCTCTCCTTCCCCCCTTGTTTATTTTCCCATTATCTGTCCAGTTTCCCCCCACCTGCTCTCGGCTGTGGTATGTCACATTTGCCAACTTTTTAGTGCAGTCTTCCAGTGACTGTTCAGTGTTGTTAGTCTTTCTCGTATTGCGAACAGAAACTATACTGTCGCCGTGTTTTTTAATTGTCTATTGTTTTACCTGTCTGCTTCATATGTATTTTATTAGCATCATCATCCCTCTGTTGTATGTTTTAAGTTCCACGATTTTTTTTTTCGCCATGTTATTCTTTAAGTCTCCGATTTTATCGCCTGTTTTTATTATTTATTCTCTTCATCTTTTTAACAAAGTGTAGGCTGAAGAGCGGTATAGTAAGCTGCTGCCAGCCCGCCCCCTTCGGGGGGAATCGAAATTCAATAATACAAAAAAAACTCGCCAGTGGGTCAGTCTGGGTCAGTCTCTCGTCCCCAGCTTGCTAGTCTGTCTCTCGTCCGCAGTTGTGAGGCAGTTGGTGTCTGTCTGTCGTTCGGAGTGATAGTATGTCTGTCGTTCGGACCAACCTTTAAAGCCGGCACAATGAGAGTCTTTCGACTCCGCCAGTAAGAGAACTCAGCGAGTGGTCGCCCGGTCGGGGCTTAGTTCCTGCATCTGAGTCTGCGCGTTAGGCCGCCAATCTGCTAGAGTTTGCTCAGGCAATGGTCATCGGCGGTTGGCTCGGTGGGTTGGTCGGTCGCGCACTGAGACACGAGATGACTGGTCCGTCGCGTGTGAGGTCTCCACGTGAGTCCAGTGGGCCGCGCCGTATAGTGAGGGGTAGTGGCTTCGCGGCCGACACGAGAGCAACAGCAGTCAACCCGCGACATCGGTCTGGCCGGCGCGAGCTGCGACGCCAGGAGACGGGAGGTCGGCGCGCCTTCCTACGTCCGTTGGCAGCGGCTGGCAGCGGGCGGTGCGGGAGAGCGATTTGGGGGTGCTGCTCCAGGTCGTCTCGACATATCGCAGTTTATTAGAAGTTAAGTGATTGGTGATATGTTGTGTGATTTACTCTTGTTAAATTCTAGTTGTTCTCTTGGTCAGTCTCTCGTCCCCAGCTTGCTGGTCTCTAGTTCGGAGCTGCCGCTGTCATGTTCGTCGGATTTGGTGTGTTAAGGGAAAGCAGAAAGGTGGAAGGAGTATATAGAGGGTCTATACAAGGGCGATGTACTTGAGGACAATATTATGGTAATGGAGGAGGATGTAGATGAAGATGAAGATGAAATGGGAGATACGATGCTGCGTGGTAAAGCACTGAAAGACCTGAGTCGAAACAAGGCCCCGGGAGTAGACAACATTCCATCAGAACTACTGACAACCTGGGGGAAGCCAGTCCTGACAAAAGTCTACCATCTGGTGAGCGAGATGTATGAGACAGGCGAAATACCCTCAGACTTCAAGAAGAATATAATAATTCCAATTCCAAAGAAAGCAGTTGCTGACAGATGTGAAAATTACCGAACAATCAGTTTAATAAGTCACGGATGCAAAATACTAACCCGAATTCTTTACAGACGAATGGAAAAACTAGTAGAAGCCGACCTCGGGGAAGATCAGTTGGAATTCCGTAGAAATACTCGAACACGTGAGGCAATACTGACCCTACGACTTATCTTAGAAGCCAGATTAAGGAAAGGCAAACCTACGTTTCTAGCATTTATAGATTTAGAGAAAGCTTTTGACAATGTTGATTGGAATACTCTCTTTCAAATACTGAAGGTGGCAGGGGTAAAATACAGGGAGCGAAAGGCTATTTACAATTTGTGCAGAAACTAGATGACAGTTATAAGAGTTGAGGGACATGAAAGGGAAGCAGTGGTTGGGAAGGGAGTGAGACAGGGTTGTAGCCTCTCCCCGATGTTATCCAATCTGTATATTGAGCAAGCAGTAAAGAAAACAAAACAAAAGTTCGGAGTAGGTATTAAAATCCATGGAGAAGAAATAAAAACTTTGATGTTCGCCGTTAACATTGTAATTCTGTCAGAGACAGCAAAGGACTCAGAAGAGCAGCTGAACAGAATGGACAGTGTTTGGAAGGAGAATATAAGATGAACATCAACAAAAGCAAAACGAGGACAATGGAATGTAGTTGAATTAAGTCGGGTGATGCTGAGGGGATTACATTAGGAAAAGAGACACTTAAAGTAGTAAAGGAGTTCTGCTATTTAGGGAGTAAAATAACTGATGATGGTCGAAGTAGAGAGGATATAAAATGTAGACTGGCAGTGGCAAGGAAAGCGTTTCTGAAGAAGAGAAATTTGTTAACACCGCGTATAGATGTGTCAGGAAGTCGTTTCTGAAAGTATTTGCGTGGAGTGTAGCCATGTATGGAAGTGAAACATGGACAATATCTAGTTTGGACACGAAGAGAATACTTTCGAAATGTGGCGCTACAGAAGAATACTGGAGATTAGATGGGTAGATCATAGAACTAATGAGGAGGTATTGAATAGGATTGGGGAGAAGAGAAATTTGTGGCACAACGTGACCAAAAGAAGGGGTCGGTTGGTAGGGCTCTTTCTGAGGTGTCAAGGGATCACCAGTTTAGCACTGGAGGGAAGCGTATGGGGTAAAAATCAGAGAGGGAGACCAAGAGATGAATACAATAAGCTGATTCAGAGGGATGTAGGTTGCGGTAGTTATTCGGAGATTAAGAGGCTTGCACAGGATAGAGTAGCATGGAGAGCTGCATCAAACCAGTCTCTGGATTCAAGAAGACGACAACAACAACAACAACAACAACAACAACAACAGCAATATTAGCAAAAAGACCTATCGTAACATAGACCAAACAAATACTGAAAAACACCGATTATTCGTTTTAACCGGTCGGTTTCCCCATCCCTACCACGTGCCGTTATGTGGGATGTAGGTCAGTTACAGGCATTTTATTGTCCCCAGTTTTGCCTCCTGTCAGTGTTAGGGAGGCCCCGTTTGGAAGATCGGTGCTTCAACCTGTTACGTGTGAACACATCACGCTGCTTACGTTCCTTCTATCTTATCTTCGGCAGACATTACATAATGCCGTATTTAGCGCCGGAGCAGTTGTTTTACGGACGGAGCCAAGTTTGCGTAGCATAATGCGTGATTATAGCCACAAACATCGCAAAAGCGTTAGCAGGCATGAGAGGCAACGTTGAGAAGTTGGCGCCCCGACACGGAGAAACTGCTGATAAACAGAGGGACTGACTTAAGGTTTTTTTTTTTTTTTTTTTTTTTTTTTTTTTTTTTTTTTTTTTTTTTTTGTCGCACCACCATTAGTTGGCGGCTTTTACATGTGAGTTTGTCCCTCCTCATCCTTCTCCCTCCCTCCCCCCCCCCCCCTCCCAAGGTTATAGCCAGGGAGTGTCCGATTTGTGTAAGGGGATCTTCTTACAAGGACTAACGATTCTCATGTGATTCTTGAGTTTCTCCCAGCGTATTTGATAATCAAAATACCTACGGGTGTACTGCCCGTCTACAGTGTCCAACGGGCGCAATATTTCGGCGGTCATACATGTCGCCATCATCAGGTGAAATGACGGACTGAGCTCCTGTGATCGTGCCGGCACGGAGATCCCTACGCTATGGCTGCTCAGAGGGAACTGGGTTCGGTCGCGGCGGCGGCCGAAGGTTCACAAAGACGGAGTACCATTACGCCCCATTGTCAGCAACATCAGGGCACCTACATACTTGTTGGCCAAATACCTGACGGGAATATTAAGTCCTTATGTGGGTAAATGCCCTCATCACATCCGTAATTTCGTGTATTTTGTTAAACGCCTTGATAGCTTCAGGTTGGATGAGTCAGATATCATGGTGAGTTTTGACGTCGTTTCCTTGTTTACGAGGGTACCCCTGCGAGAGTCACTAGAATTGATCAGTGAGAAGTTTGACGAGAAGACCACTGAACGTTTTAGACATGTCTTGACTTCCACGTATTTTCTTTTTAATGGAGAATACTACGAACAAACGGAGGGAGTCGCCATGGGTAGCCCATTCTCACCGGTGGTAGCGAAATTGTACATGGAGAACTTCGAGGAGGAACCCCTGTCGTCATCCGAATGGAAACCTACTTGCTTTTTCCGTTACGTGGACGACACATTCGTCATCTGGCCACGTGGTATGGATAAACTCCTTGACTTCCTTATACATCTAAACTCCATACACCCCAACATCAAATTCACCATGGAGACTGGAACGGAGGGTAAATTACCTTTCCTTGACGTCTTGGTCAAGGGAAGGGCTGACGGCACCCTAGGTCATGGGGTGTATCGGAAGACTACGCACACTGGTCTGTATTTGCACGCAGACAGCTGCCACCACCCTTCACACAGGAATGGGGTACTTAAAACTCTAGTACATAGGGCGCGCACTATCTCTGTCGCAGAGAGTCTACCCCAGGAATTGGAACATCTAACAACTGTACTTCGATAAAATGGGTACTCAGAGTGGCAGATTCAACGTGCTCTCCGCCCAACCACTATAGCACAACCTGTTGAGATGGATGAAGTCACGAGGGAGGAGGTAGGCACTGCGTTTATTCCATATACAGGCGCACTCTCGGGGAAAATCGCCCGCATTTTGAAGAAACACCGGGTCGGAACTGTGTTTTGTCCTCCGAATAAAACTCGTGAACTGGTGGGGAGCGCCAAAGATGACCTCGGTTTGAGGAAGGCCGGCGTGTACCAGATTCCGTGTCAATGTGGCAAGTCGTATATTGGTCAGACGATGCGTACCGTCGAGGATCGATGCCGTGAACACCAGAGGCACACTCGACTGATGTATCCGAGCAAGTCGGCGGTCGCTCAACATTGTTTATCGGAAAATCACGCTATGGAGTATGAACGCACGAGGATTCTGGTACAGACGTCGAGATACTGGGACAGCGTTGTTAGAGAGGCCATCGAAATTCGCACCAATGACGACCTCATAAACCGTGACTGTGGCTATAATCCTAGCAAGGCTTGGGAACCAGCGATTGGGTTAATCGAGAGTAAATCGAGCAAACGTATAGTTGTGACGACCACGGCGGACAGAGCCATCACTCCGACGTCATCTCAGACGCCGTCGCAATCTGTTCCACCGAGCGACCGTGGCGCGGGGCGCGGACGGCGGGGGTAGCGCGCCGCGGGCGGAGGGTATTTAAATCGGCCGCCGCCGCGACCGAACCCAGTTGCCTATGAGCAGCCACAGCGTACGGATCTCCGCGCCGGCACGTTCACAGGAGCTCAGTCCGTCAGTTCACCTGATGATGGCCACACGTATGATCGCCGAAATATTGTGCCCGTTGGACACTGTAGACGGGCAGTACACCCGTGGATATTTTGATTAACGTTTCTCATGTTTATGAACATTTCCATAAAGATCAATCTGTATTCCCAGAAGCTCTGCTGCGAACTTTGCAGAACTACAACTCTTGGAAGAAAAGATATTGCGGAGACATTGCTTATACACAGCCTGGGCGATGTTTCCAGAATGAGATTTTCACTCTGCAGCGGAGTGTGCGCTGATATGACTCTTCCTGGCAGATTAAAACTGTGTGCCGGACCGAGGCACAGGGTCAGTCATCAACTCAGAAGCGTACGTGAAGACTCTGAATAAACTCAAGAATAGTGTACGATCGGATAAGAAATCTTGTACCAAAACGGTGAGGGACGCCCACACTACGAGGTTTGTCCGGAAAATACGTATAAAAGTTGAACAATAACTTTATTTTACAATTATTCAGGTATTACAATATGGTCTCCTTCAAAATACTCGCCCTGACATGCGATACACTTCTGCCAATCCCGTTTCCACTGTTGATAACATTGCTGAAAGTCATTATTTTAAACATAGCTGCGTAACAGCGACGGTTCCACGTAATTAGATTAAAAACAGCCGAGCCGTTGCAAAGGATAAAGTAATCTTTACCTAGGTTTCGATAAGTATAAACCTATCTTCTTCAGAAGTAAGCCTGAGGAAAATGAACATCGTGATTTATATGAAAGGTATACACATAAGTCAAGTTTTTTTTTTTTTTTCTGCATTTATTGAATTTCAATTCCCCCCGAAGGGGGCGGGCTGGCAGCAGCTTAGTATGCCGCTCTTCAGCCGACAGATTTTGTGACAAAGATCAAGAGAACAAATAATAAAAAACAGGCGATAAAATTGGAGACTTAGAGAGTAACAAGGCGAAAAGAAATCGTGGAACTTAAAACAACAACACAGGGATGATGACGCTAATAAAAATACATACGAAGCAGACAGGGAAAACAATAGACAATTAAAAAAAAACACGGCGACAGTCTGGATTCTGTTCGCAAAGGACATAAAATTCACACCTAGCGACAGCATGGTTTCTGTTCGCAACACGAGAAAGACAAACAACACTGAATAGTCACTGGAACACTGCACTAAAAAGTTGGCAAATGTGACACCACAGTCGAGAGCAGGTGGGGGGAAACTGGACACAAGATGGGAAAACAAAAAAGGGGGGAAAGGAGAGTAAAAGCGAAGGGGGGAGCCGGGAAAGGAGCTGAAGGAGGATGAGGACCCAGAAGAGGGGTGGGGGGCAGACGCGACAGGGAGTGGGGTAGGCAGAGGAGGGGAATACAAAAGGACTGGGGGGGGAGAAGGGAGATAGGGAGAGGTTTAGTGGGGAGAAAACAGGACGGAAGGGGGGGGAGAGGGAGCCCAGGGAAAGGACAGAGGAAAGGAGGGGGAGTGAGGATCAGAGTTGATAGGAGGGATAAATGGAGGGAGAGAGGGCATCATCTGGGAGGGGGAGTTGACGGAAGCCACATTGGGAAAGGAGATGGAGGGTGTAGAGATGGAGGGTAGGGGGGACACAACGGTGAAGACGTGGCAGGGGGCGGGGATGGGAGATAAGTCAAGATTAGAGTTTAACATATATTAAGAGAATCTTGTGTTACAAAATATGAGAAGGAATTCTTGTACTTACAGTATTACATTAACATGGAGTGATACGTCGCTGCCATTTTTACAAAGATCTCCATAGCTCCATTAGTCAAAATCAAATATAGCCCTAAGAGTAGGGTTTGTCAGATAAATAAAATTAAGTACATGAAAGTTGGAGAGCGCATAAGCAACTGAGTAAAATCGGCCTGCGTGGTAGCACTGCGGCCAGGGCAGGTGGCGCTCAGGTCGCGTACTATGTGCCGATTGGGATACTGAAGCAACATGTAAAATATAAATATTAATTGCGTCCTTAGATAGAGTGACAGTAAATAAAAGGAAAGCATTTAACATTCCCATTATTACAATGTAGGAGCCTTAGAAACAATAACGTAGAAACGTATTTCAAAAAGGTAGGTGGCGCATACGCCATGAGTTACATGCAGTGGCATATACAGCCAAAATAAAATTATATTACCATATTAGTGAAGCACATAGAACGTATATAAGTCAAAACCTTAAGAATAAACGGTAATGGCATCCTAAGACATAAATCATGAAAGCTGGTCCACAATCCAGCTAATACACATTCACTGGGATCCGAGGCTTTAGGATAAGCGAAAATTACATGAGGGCCAGTGTAGTGGCAGCCATACATCATGAGTAAATCACATTGCATAAAAGGTAGTGAGCTTAGAGATATAAAAATGCATTATAGCTTCCTGAGGAAATAGACAACTGAGGTTATCAACATTAATGGTATGAATTAAATAGTACGGGTTTAAAGCCTTCAAAAAAATTGTCTGCAGGCAAGGTTCAACTGATCGTTGAGTATATTACCGTCTTTGAGCTCTAGATGTTTAAAAATAAATAACTCTTCCCACAGATCTAGTCTCCGTCCTTTAACTTGTCTGTGTAGGATAACCGTGTCTTCTAACTGTTTAGGCGTATGGCCGGCTATCAAGAGGTGTTCAGCAAAGGTAGAGTTGTGAACATTAGCTCCTTTTTTACCTAATAGATGTTCTTTATATCGTGTTTTAACAGCTCTGCCTGTTTGACCAATATAATATGAGGGGCAGTTATTACAGGTTAGTTTGTACACACCTGAATTAGAAAACCAATCGTTAGCAATTTCTACTGAATGTATAAGATTTCTTTTTAGACTGTTGTCTGTAGAAAAGGAGACGTTACAGTTACATTTTTTATTTAGAAGACGTTTAATCCTATACGATATGTTACCCAAGAAAGGGATGGAAATAAATTTTTTAGTTTCTGTGGTATCTGTGGGGAGGTTATTACTCAAAGTCGAACAATTTTGGGAAATTTTCTTATTAAGCAATTGATCGATCATATTCTGGTTGTATCCATTATTAACAGCAATCGTTTTGATGACATTCAATTCCTTTTGTTGATCCGCAGGTGATAAAGGCGTGGTTACCATTCGGTGAATGGCGGAATGAAAAAACGCCAGTTTGTGCGCTTTAGGATGAGTTGAGTCAGCAGGAATGACATTATCTGAATATGTTTCCTTGCGGAAGATATTGAAATGAAAGGTATTATCTTGTATAGAAATTGTTAAATCTAGAAAATTAAGCTCACGTTTATCATTTTGAAGTTCTTTTGTGAAGGAAATTTTTTCATGTAAACCATTGAAAGTGTTGAAGAGCTGCTCTAACTCATGGTCAGTGCCATCAAAAGCAATGAAAATGTCGTCCACATAACGTGCATAATAGCGGATTTTTTGGTGTAATTCTGAACTAGAATTGAAAAATGCTGTTTCCAGGGCGTTAATGAAAACCTCTGCTAGAATACCGGCGAGGGGGCTGCCCATTGCCAGACCATCTGGCTGTATATACATTTTCCCATTAAATGTGAAATAATTGTATTTTAATATGACCTTAAGCAAACCAATAAGTTCAGCAATCTGAGTTACACTTAGTTTTTTATGCTTAAAAAGATTTTCCTTTACAAGGTCTATGGTTTCATCCACCGGGATATTTGTATAGAGGCTGACGATGTCGAAGGACACCAGTCTAGTGTCAGGTGTACATTTTACAGGTTGAATATTGTTAATTAATTCCTTACTATTTTTTATAGAAAAGTTATTTTCAAATGTGAAAGCATCTTTAATTTTAAAATGGAGGCGCCTAGCAAGAGTGTGATGTGGACTGCCTATACCATTCACTACAGGGCGGATCGGATGATCTTGTTTGTGCAGTTTAAACTGGCTTCTGAGCACGGGTGGTTTCGGGTTCATATTTATAAGCCCTTTCTTTTGAAACTTATTAAACAGGCTGACGGAATTAGTTAGAGTACGCCGGATTTCATTTTGCAGTTCAGCAGTAGGATCTACGGTAACCTCAGTGATGTCGTTTTCCTCAAAAAACTTTACAGTTTTCTCTATATATTTATTTTTATAAGCCACGACAACGGTGTTACCTTTGTCACTCTTAGTGACTAAGGCGTCGTGTTCTCTAAGTTTATGATTAATGCTTTTTACTATACTATATTCGCCCGACTGACTATTAGGAGCTAATTTAATTTCTTTTCCTATTATGTTATTACATTCGTAGGCACATTTAACTTGCTCCGTTTTCTCTAATTTCAGAGATTCTAAACCGGTTTTCAGATCTACAATGAGATTACAAATAACTGGATATTTATCGAGTTTAGAAGGCAAGTTATATTTAAGGCCTTTACACAATAAGTCATTCTCAGCCTGCGTAAAAGTGATATTAGTTTTATTTAGTACTCTTTCGTAAAATAGGTGCTTGCCACTATTGTCTGCTGTATTAACACTTTTACTTGTGGTCCTATTACTAAACTTCAAAAGCTTTCTTTCATGTCTAGCCTTGATTTCTTCTTTACGATTAAAGAGCCATTCATTAATATTATTTAACAGGTGGTCAATTTGAAAATTACAAAGATCTTTAAAAGCTTTAGTTAAAAATAGGTGTATACAGTAGGCTTCACTATTAAGAACATCTTTTCTCTTGTACAAATTCACTATGCTATCCGAAATGACTAAATGCACTAACTTCTTTTTAATAGAAGGCACTCTGTTACACTGTTTAAAGTTTATGTACGCCTTCACGTAATCAGGGATAATGTCTTTATCTAGGCACTGTTGATTAAAGTCGATAGCCATACCTGCTTTCACAATTTTTAATTTGATGTCCATATACCTGGATGCAGCTTTTGATACCTCGGCAGGCAAGAATTTCATTATTTTAAACATAGCTGCGTAACAGCGACGGCAGCGACGTATCACTCCATGTTAATGTAATACTGTAAGTACAAGAATTCCTTCTCATATTTTGTAACACAAGATTCTCTTAATATATGTTAAACTCTAATCTTGACTTATGTGTATACCTTTCATATAAATCACGATGTTCATTTTCCTCAGGCTTACTTCTGAAGAAGATAGGTTTATACTTATCGAAACCTAGGTAAAGATTACTTTATCCTTTGCAACAGGTCGGCTGTTTTTAATTATTCAGGTACTACAATATGGTCTCCTTCAAAGTACTCGCTCTGAGACGCGATACACTTCTGCCAACACCGTTTCCACTGTTGATAACATTGCTGAAAGTCTTCAGTTGTGATGTTGTTCAGTTGCCGTGTCGTTTCCGCCTCGATGGCTTCCACATCCCCCAAGTGCCGCCCCCGAAGCACCATTTTGCATTTAGGGAACGTGAAGAAGTCACACGGGGCTAAATCTAGTGAATAAGGCGGGTGGTCTGTCACGGTGATTGAGCTTCGGGCCAAAAAGTCGCGCACAACGAGCGACGTGTGAGCGGGCGCATTGTCGTGATGAAGGATCCACCTGCCCCCTTTTGCCAACTCCGGTCGAACTCGGGCCACACGAGCTCTGAGACGTGCCAGAACTACAACGGAAAAATTTCCGTTCACATTCTGGCCGGGAGGGACAAATTCCTTGTGAACAATGCCCCTAGAATCAAAGAAAACAATCAACACTGGCCTCACATTGGACCCTGGCTTTTTTGTTCTCGGTTCTCCTGCTAGTTTCCATTCCTTGCTTTGAGATTTTAGCTCCACATCGAATTCGTGAAACCAGGACTCGTCTCCAGTGATGACTCGGTTGAGAAAGTCCGCTCGTTCCTCTGCTTCCAACCAATCCTCACAGCGCTCAACCTGTTTTGCCTTCTGTTCTGGTGTCAAGAGCTTCGGTAAGATTTTTGCACACAATTTCTTCGTTTCAAGTTTTTGTGTCGGGATTTCGTGAACGATTGTTTTGGGGATTGACAGTCAATCTACGGTCTTTAAGAACACGAGCCCGAATTCGTTCAACATTTGCATCGGAACTCCGATGTCGACGGGCGTCCTTTTCGAGGGTCACCGTTCACTTCTTCTCGGCCATCCCGGAACCTTTTTAACCACTTGTTCACGGTTGGTTCCTTCACAGAATTGTCTCCGTAAACCTGTTTCAAACAAAAATATCACGGCCATTCTTGCCTAGCTTTGCAAGAAACTTGATGTTGACGCGCTGTTCCTCAATCAGAGAGAGCTCCGTGCCGACGGCAGGTGGAAAAGGGTGACTGTCAACAAGCTGTCGCACACTCCCACCTTCATGCAGAGTGCTCTGACTCGAACTGAGCTTTGATGGGATTGATTACAGCAGTAGTCCCACCTGGCGGTGACTGCAACTTGTTACATAAAGACATTATTCAACTTTTATACGTATTTTCCGGACAAACCTTGTAAGTCTGAGAACTCCGAAACACATCGCCAAATTGGGTTGGACATCGTTGCCTCATCCACTCTACCTTTTAGACCTGGCACCCTCGGATATCCATCTCTTTGGGCCGCTTAAAGATTCTTTACGTGGGACACAATTTGGAGATGACGAGAGTGTCAATCATGCAGTGAAAACATGGCTACCCTACAGGACAAGAGCTCTTAGCAGAGGCAATACACGCTCTTTCACAACGTTGGCGTATGGCCATAGAACGTGATGGAGACTGCCTAGCAAAATAGGACATGGACAACACATGTTGATGTACGAGGTGCATTCAAGTTCTAAGGCCTCCGATTTTTTTTCTCCGGACTGGAAAGAGATAGAAACATGCCCATTGTTTTAAAATGAGGCCGCGTTCATTGTCAATACGTCCCAGAGTTGCCAGCACCGTATGGCAGATGGAATTTTACCGCCAGCGGCGAGAATGAGAACTGTTTTAAATACTTAAAATGGCGACGTTTTCCTTACTTGAACAGCGTGCAATCATTCGTTTTCTGAATTTGCGTGGTGTGAAACCAATTGAATTTCATCGACAGTTGAAGCAGACGTGTGGTGATGGAGTTATGGATGTGTCGAAATTGCGTTAGTGAGTGCGACAGTTTAATGAAGGCAGAACATCATGTGACAACAAACGGAAACAGCCTCGGGCTCACACAAGCCGGTCTGACGACCCGATCGAGAAAGTGGAGAGAATTGTTTTGGGGGATCGCCGAATGACTGTTGAACAGATCGCCTGCAGAGTTGGCATTTCTGTGGGTTCTGTGCACACAATCCTGCATGACGACCTGAAAATGCAAAAAGTGTCATCCAGGTGGGTGCCACGAATGCTGACGGACGACCACACGGCTGCCCGTGTGGCATGTTGCCGAGCAATGTTGACGCGCAACGACAGCACGAATGGGACTTTCTTTTCGTCGTTGTGACAATGGACGAGACGTGGTTGCCATTTTTCAATCCAGAAACAAAGCGCCAGTCAGCTCAATGGAAGCACACAGATTCACTCCCACCAAAAAAATTTCGGGTAACCGCCAGTGCTGAAAAAATGATGGTGTCCATGTTCTGGGACAGCGAGGGCGTAATCCTTACCCATTGCGTTCCAAAGGGCACTACGGTAACAGGTGCATCCTACGAAAATGTTTTGAAGAATAAATTCCTTCCTGCACTGCAACAAAAACGTCCGGGAAGGGCTGCGCGTCTGCGCACATCGAGCTAATGTTACGCAACAGTTTCTTCGTGATAACAACTTTGAAGTGATTCCTCATGCTCCCTACTCACCTGACCTGACTCCTAGTGACTTTTGGCTTTTTCCAACAATGAAGGACACTCTTCGTGGCCGCACATTCACCAGCCGTGCTGCTATTGCCTCAGCGATTTACCAGTGCTCAAAACAGACTCCTAAAGAAGCCTTCGCCGCTGCCATGGAATCATGGCGTCAGCGTTGTGTAAAATGTGTACGTCTGCAGGGCGATTACGTCGAGAAGTAACGCCAGTTTCATCGATTTCGGCTGAGTAGTTAATTAGAAAAAAAATCGGAGGCCTTAGAACTTGAATGCACCTCGTATGTTGTCACCAGATTCTGACTCTTAACAATAATATTTTCTGAGAAAAAGTGTGGGGCATTACTTATTGAAAGACCCGCCTAAATATTCAACCACAGCCTACTTTTCAAGACGAGCAGCGAGTGCTCGACGGATTAAGATCTTTTTAATTTCCCTATTTAATGTATCGGTTTTATGTATCTTGAAACTGAGAGAGTCAAAATTTTTCACTCTTTGTTCGATTCCAAATTTATTATAGTAGAAAACAGGAATAAAAAACGGAAAATCTGTTATTTCTGAAACCGGTTAACTTCAGCGGTTTTGACAGTCAGCTTAAAAGACATGACAAAAAGATATAGTCCTAACCGAAACCGGCTGTTTTAGCGATAACCGCCATCCCTGACGTAAGAGCGGAGTTCCGCAGAATAAATTATGTGTGTGATAACAAAATTATCGAGAAATGTGAGTGTACACAGAGATAAGCAATTCATACAAGTGTAAAGTGCAAGAGGTGTTCTGAATACAGCACGCTTTTGTAGCCGTGACGCTGCTGAAGGCAACAGGCAGGCACTAAAAGTGAAGCACACGGAAGCGGAAGACGAAACGAAATAAAACATCGCTGTTGTTTCAGTGATTTTCAAGTTATGTAAATGGATGCCTTCTATAGTCCAATTAACATTACTTGATAGTTGACGTCCACCACTTTCCGCTATATTGGCCCCCGGCTATCGCTCAGGTGACACACACACATTGAAATAAGCACTTCAGATAATATGCAAAAAACTGGTGATTTCTCAAACTTGGGAACAATCAAGAATTGGGTGCCGCAAGGTTCGGTCTTGGGTCCTCTGCTGTTCTTAATATATATTAATGACTTGCCATTCTATATTCACGACGATGCAAAGCTGGTACTTTTTGCCGATGATACAAGTATAGCTAGCACACCCAACAGACAAGAATTAACTGGTGAAATTGTAAACGATGTTTTTCAGAAAATCATTAAGTGGTTCTCTGCAAATGGGCTCTCACTAAACTTTGACAAAAACGCAGTACATACAGTTCCACACAGTAAATGGAATGACACCATTCGTCCCTCCATTCACGGCTGTCGCGACACCACTGGAGGCGGGCTGCACGATGTTGGGCCGTGAGCGGAAGACGGCCTAACGGTGTGCGGGACCGTAGCCCAGCTTCATGGAGACGGTTGCGAATGGTCCTCGCCGATATCCCAGGAGCAACGGTGTCCCTAATTTGCTGGGAAGTGGCGGTGCGGTCCCCTACGGCACTGCATAGGATCCTACGGTCTTGGCGTGCATCCGTGCGTCGCTGCGGTCCGGTCCCAGGTCGACGGGCACGTGCACCTTCCGCCGACCACTGGCGACAACATCGATGTAATGTGGAGACCTCACGCCCCACGTGTTGAGCAATTCGGCGGTACGTCCACCCGGCCTCCCGCATGCCCACTATACGCCCTCGCTCAAAGTCCGTCAACTGCACATACGGTTCACGTCCACGCTGTCGCGGCATGCTACCAGTGTTAAAGACTGCGATGGAGCTCCGTATGCCACGGCAAACTGGCTGACACTGACGGCGGCGGTGCACAAATGCTGCGCAGCTAGCGCCATTCGACGGCCAACACCGCTGTTCCTGGTGTGTCCGCTGTGCCGTGCGTGTGATCATTGCTTGTACAGCCCTCTCGCAGTGTCCGGAGCAAGTATGGTGGGTCTGACACACCGGTGTCAATGTGTTCTTTTTTCCATTTCCAGGAGTGTATTTTGTATAATGTAATATCTTGTATAGACACCTTTTATTAACCTGACACATTCCATATCATTATGAAGTGTCGTATTGATGATCCTTGGAGCAAGTACTAATCTAATCTAATCTACTGGCTGGTAGCTGCCAAATACAGTTAGTGTGTAACGCAGAGCAATGCTGGAAGTGGCCGCGTGAGATACGTAGGAAATGCGAGGTGGTACACTATGTGATCAAAAGTATCCGGACACCTGGCTGAAAACGGCTTAAAAGTTCGTGGCGCCCGCCACCAGTAACGCTGGAATTATGTATGGTGTTTGCCCACCCTTAGCCTTGATGACAGCTTCCACACTCGCAGGCATACGCTCAATCAGGCGCTGGAACGTTTCTTGAAGAATGGCAGCCCATTCTTCACGGAGTGCTGCACTAGGGAGAGGTATTGACGTCGGTCGGTGAGGTCTGGCACGAAGTCGGCGTTCCGAAAACATCCCAAAGCTGTTCTACAGGATTCACGTCAGGGCTCTGTGCAGGCCAGTCCATTACAGGGATGTTATTGTCGTGTAACCATTCCACCACAGGCCGGGCATTATGAACAGGTGCTCGATCGTGTTGAAGAAGCAATCCCCATCCCCGAATTGCTTTTCAACAGTGGGAAGCCAGAAGGTGCTTAAAACATCAATGTAGGCCTGTACTGTGATAGTGCCACGCAAAACGACAATGGGCTTCAACCCCCTCCATGAAAAACACGACCACACCGTAACACCACCGCCACCGAATTTTACTGTTGGCACTACACACGCTGGCAGGTGACGTTCACCGGGCATTCGCCATACTCACACCCTACCATCGCATCGCCGCATTGTGTACTGTGATTTCCACTGTTCAGTCGTCCAACGTTTACCCTCCTTACACCAAGCGAGGTATCGTTTGGCATTTACCGGCGTGATGTGTGGCTTATGAGCAGCCACTCGAGCATGAAGTCCAAGTTTTCTCACATCCCACCTAACTGTCATAGTACTTGCAGTGGATCCTGATGCGGTTTGGAATTCCTGTCTGATGGTCTGGATAGATGTCTGCCTATTACACATTATGACCCTCTTCAACTGTCGGCGGTCCCTATAAGTCAACAGACGAGGTCGGCCTGTACGCTTTTGTGCTGTACGTGTCCCTTCACGTTTCCACTTCACTATCACATCGGAAACAGTGGACACAGGGACGTTCAGGAGTGTGGAAATCTCACGTACAGACGTATGACACAAGTGACCCCCAATCACCTGACCACGTTCGAAGTCTTTGAGTTCCTCAGAGCGCCCCATTCTGCTCTCTGACGATGTCTAATGACTACTGAGGTCGCTGATACGGAGCACCTGACAGTAGGTGGCAGCACAATGCACCTTATATGAAAAACGTATGTTCTTGAGGGTGTCGAGATACTTTTGATCACATAGTGTATGTTTGTAACAGGTTTGTTGTGGTCGAAGGGTGGTTACGTCGGATCAGCTGATGGCTTTTGACGTGCACGCAACCCATATCACCTAGTTCGAGACTCATTTACGTGTCTGTGTGCGTTAGAGGTGATATTGAGCGTTGAAGGTGGTATGGATGTCGCTGTTGATCATCCACACCACACCGCACCACACGAGACGATCGGTCGCAGGTTCGAATCCTGCCTCGGGTATGGATGTGTGTGATGTCCTTAGGTTAGTTAGGTTTAAGTAGTTGTAAGTTCTAGGTGACTGATGACCTCAGAAGTCAAGTCCCATAGTGCTCAGAGCCATTTGAACCATTTTGCAGACTCTGGCACTTGACCATGAACATACATAAATGTAATATATTGAGTATACATAGGAAAAGAAATCCACTACTGTGCAGCTACACTGTTGATCACAAACATCTGGAGACAGCGTCTGCCGTAAAATTTCTAGGCGTAACTATGCAGAGCGAACATGCAGTGGAACATAAAACAGGTAGTGGGAAAAGCAGACACCAGTCTCAGATTCTTCGGAAGAAACTTAAGGAAATGTAACTCATCCACGATCATCTATCTGGGACCCTATCAGGTAGGATTGATAGGGAAGATCCAACGAAGAGCGGCGCGTTTCGTCACGGGATCGTTTAGCTGGCGAGAGAGCGTTACGGAGTCGCTAAACAAACTCCACTGGCAGACGTTACAAGAGAGGCGTTGTGCATCACGGAGAGATTTACTACTGAAATTCAGCGACAGCTCTTTACAGGAGGAGCCAGACAACAGCCCCCAACACACATTTCGCATATTAACCACAACGAGAAAATTCGAGCCAATACAGAGGCTTACGGACAATCATTCTTCCCATGCACTATTCGCTAGTGGAACAGGGTTGGAAAGATCAGAGAGTGGTACCGAAACTACCCTCCGCCACACACTATTAGGTGGCTTGAGGAGTATGATGTAGATGAAGCCGTTTCGTAATTTCTTAAAAGACATCATAGTCACTGTTGACTGCATGAAATATTTATTATTAAGATTGTAGTTTCGGCCATATGGCCATTTTCAAGTAACACTGCAAAAGTTACATTCTGTCAGAATATAAGACTATCTGACATGAGTACATGTCGTCGTCAAAATGCAACCTTTTCGTAAAATGTTGTTAAGTATGTGCTGAATTGTCATGACATCATGTTGTCGGTGCACCTGAGCTTTATTTGAGATATATTATTAGAGCGATGGTGGCATTGACAATTCAGCACATATTTAACAACATTTTGCGATGTATAAGTGTCGTACTCATCGGATCTTGTGGGACTCTCGAATTCAAAAGGCTGCACTTTGATGACGACATGACGCTGATGACACCGCCTTCCTTGCCCTCGCCTGCAACTCTCCAGCACCTTCTCCAATCCCATGTTGACGGGTTCACCACTTGCTGTTACCAGTGGCTGCTCGAGGTCAATCATTCTAAATCCCAGACAATCATTGTAGGCAAAACCTCCCCCTCCTTCTGCCTCCTTGATTTTTATATCACAAACTATGGCTGCCCCATTCACCTCACCCCAATCCTCAAGTACCTTGGTGTCACCCTCGACCGTCACCTTCCCTGGAACCCCCCATCTCCAGACTATCCGAGCCGAGGCACGTTCCCGACTCCGCCTCCTCAAACTCCTTCCTGGCCGCACATGGGGTCTGGACCCCTCCACCATCCTCCACACATATAAATGCCTCATCTGCCCCGTCCTCTGCTGTGCCCACCCGCCTGGATCTGCACTCCTCCCATGTACTATAAGTCCCTCCAAATCCTTGAACGCCACGAGTTCCGCCTCGCCTATTGGTTGGGTTGGGTTCTTTGGGGGAGGAGACCAGACAGCGAGGTCATCGGTCTCATCGGATTAGGGAAGGATGGGGAAGGAAGTTGGCCGTGCCCTTTCAAAGGAACCGTCCCGGCATTTGCCTGAGGCGATTTAAGGAAATCACGGAAAACCTAAATCAGAATGGCCAGACGCGGGATTGAACCGTTGTCCTCCCGAATCCTCGCCTATCGTATCCGTCTCCCATCCCCCACGCAGATCCTACATGGCTTGGTTCCCTTCCCACACATTCTCCTTTTCCTCGAACGGATACGGATCCTTTACACCTCCCACAAGCTCGATCCCCCACACCGCTTGTCTCTGCACCCTCGCCCATCCCGACCCGCTTTTGAGGCTGTATTCTTGCATCCCACCTCCTCTCCATCTTCACACCCTCTATACCCTTTCCCAAGGTGGCTTCTGCCAACCCCCCTCTCTGATGTCCTTATCCCTTCCATCTACCCCTCCTACCAGCTCTGATTGGTTGGTTTGTGAGGTTGAAGGGATCAGACTGCAATGGTCATCGGTCCCTTTTTCCAGAACTGCAAACACCCACACAGAATAAAAACGAAGAATGGAGACGACAACAGACGACACAGATCAGACAAAACGAATTAAAATCACACAGAGTGTGACAGTGGTTGGCCGACCATAGAGATAAAAAAAGGAAAATTCAACCAACGAGAAACACACTAAAACTGTCTAAAATCGTAGGCAAAGGCCAGACTCGAAAAAAATAACACTCAGATTACGTGATAAAAACCCCGTGCCCGAATAAAACGCAAAACTAAGCCTGCCGTGGCAGTGTCAATTCTTAAAAGGGCAGGGAGCGTTTCAGGCAGCACGAACGCCTGCCTGAGCACAGCTGAAAGGGGGCACTCCAATAAAATGTGGTTGTTGTTGTTGTTGTTGTTTCTTCAGTCCTGAGACTGGTTTGATGCAGCTCTCCACGCTAATCTATCCTGTGCAAGCTTCTTCAACTCCCAGTACTTATTGCACCCTACATCCTGCTGAATCTGCTTGATGTATTCATCTCTTGGTCTCCCTCTACGATTTTTACCCTCCACGCTGCCCTCCAATGCTAAATTTGTGATCCCTTGATGCCTCGGAACATGTCCTACCAAGGGGTCCCTTCTTCTAGTCAAGTTGTGCCACAAACTCCTCTTCTCCCCAATTATATTCAATACCTCCTCATTAGTTATGTGATCTACCCATCTAATCTTCAGCATTCTTCTTTAGCAACACATTTCGAAAGCTTCTATTCTCTTCTTGTCCAAACTATTTATCGTCCACGTTTCACTTCCATACATGGCTACACTCCATACAAATACTTTCAGAAGCGATTTCCTGACACTTAAATCTATACTCGATGTTAACAAATTTATCTTCTTTAGAAAAGCTTTCCTTGCCATTGCCAGTCTACACTTTATATCCTCTCTACTTCGACCATTATCAGTTATTTTGCTCCACAAATAGCAAAACTCCTTTACTACTTTAAGTGTCTCATTTCCTAATCTCATTCCATCAGCATCACCCGACTTAATTCGACTACATTCCATTATCCTCGTTTTGCTTTTGTTGATGTTCATCTTATATGCTCCTTTCAAGACACTGTCCATTCCGTTCAACTGCTCATCCAAGACCTTTGATGTCTCTGACAGAATTACAATGTTAACGGCGAACCTCAACGTTTTTATTTCTTCTCCATGGACTTTAATACGTACTCCGAACTTTTTTTTTTTGTTTCCTTTACTGCTTGCTCAATATACAGATTGAATAGCATTGGGGAAAGGCTACAACCCTGTCTCACCCCCTTCCCAACCGCTGCTTCCCTTTCATGCCCCTCCATTCTTATAACTGCCATCTGGTTTCTGTACAAATTGTAAATAGCCTTTCGCTCCCTGTATTTTACCCCTGCCATTTTTAGAATTTGAAAGAGAGTATTCCAGTCAACATTGTCAAAAGCTTTCTCTAAGTCTACAAATGCTGAGAAATGTAGGTTTGCCTTTCCTTAATCTTTCTTCTAAGATAAGTCGTAAGGTCAGTATTGCCTCACGTGTTCCAACATTTCTACGGAATCCAAACTGATCTTCCCCGAGCTTGGCTTCTACCAGTTTTTCCATTCGCCTGTAAAGAATTCGCATTAGTATTTTGCAGCTGTGACTTATTAAACTGATAGTTTGGTAATTTTCACATCTGTCAACACCTGCTTTCTTTGGGATTGGAATTATTATATTCTTCTTGAAGTCTGAGGGTATTTCGCCTGTCTCATACATTTTGCTCACCAGATGGTAGAGTTTTGTCAGGAGTGGCTCTCCCAAGGCCATCAGTAGTTCCAATGGAATGTTGTCTACTCCGGGGGCCTTGTTTCGACTCAGGTCTTTCAGTGCTCTGTCAAACTCTTCACGCAGTATCATATCTCCCATTTCATCTTCATCCTCTTCCATTTCCATAATATTGTCCTCAAGTACATCGCCCTTGTATAGACCCTCTATATACTCCTTCCATCTTTCTGCTTTCCCTTCTTTGCTTAGAACTGGGCTTCCATCTGAGCTCTTGATATTCATACAAGTGGCTCTCTTTTCTCCAAAGGTGTCTTTAATTTTCCAGAAGGCAGTATCTATCTTACCCCTAGTGAGATAACCAGCTTCAAAATGGATCCGCCGCGACATAGAGGTGGGTCCACACGGCGCAATAAGTGGCCGTGCGTCATTCGTGTGTGCCCAATGCGCAGCCGGCAGAGGACAACAGTCCCCTTGCGAGAGACCCGCATGGGTGACTGCCACACAGTCGTCGTCTCCTTGATAGGACGGAGTTTGTTTGGCATGGTCAGGTTGCGCCATTCACTGTCCCAAAGTCGGAAAAGTTTGCGGCGTAAGATCGCTCACAAATCAGTCTCCGCGACGCCGATTTCCAGAGATGGTTTACTGTTGGCCTCTTTCGCAAGGCTGTCTGACTCTCCCCTCCTGTTCCCACTCTTTTTTCCCCCAGGGCTCCCTCTCTCCCCCTCACCTTCCCTCCATCCTCTCTCCCACGTCTCCCGCTTCCACCCCTCTCCCCGGGCTTCCAACCCCCCCCTCTCTCCTCCCCCCTGCTCACCCTTCTTTCTTCCACAAGTTCCACCCCCTCCTTCCCGCCCTACTACCTCTCCCTTTGACCTGTAGGCAGCCCCCCCCCCCTCGTCAGTGTGAGTGCTTCGCCAATGATCGTCGCCAGTGTTTTCCGTGCGTCAGTGTCTCCCCGTTTGTGTACAGTGTCTTCATCAGTGTTTTCTCCTACGTTCGTGTCTCCACCTGCAAGTCTTCATCTGTTTTCAACTGGTGCCACCCATCATTAGTGTCTTCCGTCGAACGACTTCTGATCTCTTGTGCAGTGTTCATCTTGTGTTTACCATGTTTTTCATGTTTTCTATGCCTTCCGTGTATTTATGTTGTGTCTTTTGGCCGAAGAGCGGCGTATGTAGGCTGCTGGCGGCCTGCCTCAGCTCAAGCCTGAAATTACAATAAAGGAAGAAAAAAAAAAGACGACATGTTCTCATGTCAGATAGTCTTATATTCTGGCAGAATGTAACTTTTGCAGTGTTACTTGAAAATGGCCCTAAGGCCGAAATTGCAATCGTAATAATAAATACAGAGGGGTCCAAAAAAATGTGTCCACTGTTAAAAGTCCATAATTGGCAAACTAATTGACGGAGTTGTCTCATCTTTGGTAGTGTAATAGTTTGTAGTTCTGACAATCTCCAAACAAGCGTTCTTTTGCGTTCTTTTGTTTTGTCAGATGACAGTCGCCAGATAGTCACTGTTTTGTTCTTAGTTGCACCTAGTTACTCGAGTAAACATGGCTGGCGCAAGACTTACATTCGAAGAAAGGAAGTCAGTTTCAAAGTGGTATTTTAAGTACGAAAACATTGAGTTTCAACGGCAATGGCGAAATGAGTATCAAACAGAGCCACCGACACGTTTAACGATTCGTCGCACTCCAGAAAAATGTTCCGGGCTTGATTGGGCCATTCTTTGACAGCACAGGTACCGGTGAGGTGTACCTTCAGAAGCTTCGGACATCCATTTTACCTGCCATCCGAGACATGTATGGAGACGGACGAGTTTACTTTCAACAAGATGGTGCCCCAGCCCACTACCAAAATCTTGTTAGGGCGTATCCCGACGAGAATCTACCAGGAAGATGGATAGGCCGTAGAGGTGCTGTGGAGTATCCACCACGTTCCCCAGACCTAACTCCTCTGGACTTTCACCTGTGTGGAACACTAAAGGACGTCGATTATCGACGAAAGCCACGCACATGGGATGAACTTCGAGAATCCATCGTACATTCGTGTGCAAATATCCAACTGAACACGTTGCAGTCAGTAGTTCGTGCTGCAGTTCGGCGGCATCGACTGTGTGTGGATGTTAATGGTGACCATTTCGAACACCTACAGTGATATCTTTATGTTGGACTTTAAGCTACACTTTCACCAAAAAATGCGACAACTCCTTCAATTAGTTTGCAAGTTATGGACTTTTAAACAGTTGATACATTTTTTTGGACTCCTCTGTATTTCAGGCAGTCAACGGCGACTATGATGTCTTGTAAGAAATATTATATGACTGTGAATGCCAACCATGAGACGTTTCGTTACTGTGGCAGAAGGGGCATGTAATGCAGGGCGATCTTGATAAAGGCGACATGCAACTCTTCCATTGTAGCGAGCTTCGCCATACAGAAAGATCATGTCGGTGTATTCTACAGCTGTGTAAAAGAGACTAATAATATCATCATCGTCTGCTCCTAAAGATTAGGTATTAGTGACCTGTTCTGGGCCTGCCCATCCAGCCGTCTCCTAAGAGGTCTCTTTAATTGTCTCTGTCATTCGGCTGATAATTCATTATCTTTTTTGGCGATGTATCTTCTGTCGTTCTATCGACTTGACCTTTCCATTTCGTTCTAAATGGTTCAAATGGCTCTGAGCACTATGGGATTTAACATCTGAGGTCATCAGTCTCCTAGAACTTAGAACTACTTAAACCTAACTAACCTAAGGACATCACACACATTCATGCCAGAGGCAGGATTCGAACCTGCGACCGTAGCGGTCGTGCGGTTCCAGACTGAAGCGCCTAGAACCGCTCGGCCACAACGGCCGGCGGTTTCATTCTATTCGCCTGTCTTGTGATTGGCTGGAAAGATTTTGATATCTGAGCATATTGTTTCATTTCTTATTTCATCCATTTTATTACAGCGCCTTACGTATCTCGTGAACTTCATCTCTGAGGCCTGTATACTTGCTTCTTTTTTTTCGTTGTTATCCGTGATTCGGAATGATGTGGAACCGTGCGACCGCTACGGTCGCAGGTTCGAGTCCTGCCTCGGGCATGGGTGTTGTGTGATGTCCTTAGGTTAGTTAGGTTTAAGTAGTTCTACGTTCTAGGGGACTGATGACCACAGATGTTAAGTCCCATAGTGCTCAGAGCCACCTACCACACTTCGCTGGGGCACTCCAGATGATACCCTCACCTCCGATGAACACTCACCGTCGAGGGCAAGGATGATTAGGGAAAGGGAAATTCCCACAGTGGATGTACACCATCACTAAAATGGACAATGAAAACTTATCATAAATTGAAGAATACACGTCCACTAGTAAAGGTGTAACATCACTGGCCACACTTAGTGGATGTTTACAGTAGCAGGTTGCTAATGGTGCATCCAGAAATGGTACCAGGCATTGGCACGAATGTGTCATCAGCTGGTCCGTGTTATGTTATACAACAGAGCAGCTATGGTTGACAGCAGTGCACATACTTTTGAATCGATGAAGTTATACGGACATCTTAAAGCGGAATGTGGGAATCCCAATTATAATTGACTTTTCACAGACACAGATAAGAACGAGTCATTTATCTGAGAGGTTAAATAGCCACCAAATTGGTATTGGAGGGCAGCGTGGAGGGTAAAAATCGTAGAGGGAGACCAAGAGATGAATACACTAAGCAGATTCAGAAGGATGTAGGTTGCAGTAGGTACTGGGAGATGAAGAAGCTTGCACAGGATAGAGTAGCATGGAGAGCTGCATCAAACCAGTCTCAGGACTGAAGACCACAACAACAATGGTTTGTTAACTATTTATAACTTTCAGTGAAGCATCATGAGAGGCGAATTCTGAGTAAAACCTATATTTCCCTTGATACTATGTTAAAATTTGCTTCTTTTACCAAAACACACCAGAGTTTACACAATATTACCTCACTAACAAGTTGTGCAGAAGCAGCTGGCGAGAGAATTCTCAAACAGTGGTTTCTTAAGTTTATGAAGTGAAGAACTGAAGAAAAGGAAGACTAGAAGCTTACAAAAAAGGACATACTCGGTACAAAAATAAATTTGTAATGTCTTCAGTTATGTTGTTCCACAACCCACAGCATTACATTCATTGAAAAAGTCTATAATAATGGAATAACACACATAAGAAATTTTGCATGAGATCCATACTGAAAAATACACTTCCCTTTGTGTGCTATCATTTGTCAAAATCTCATTTAGAAATCTCAAAGAATTTATACAAGGTGCAACAAAGTAATGAGACTGGTTTTCTTTGCAAGATGTGGCAACCCTGCAGGCTTGCGTAGCCACAATATCCTTGACTTTGGTCTATAAGCTGCTTCTAGTCCAAGCGGCACATCGATGCAACTGCTCAGTCGTGAGTTGTGCTGTAATAAGTTAACACGTGTTTGTGTCTCTCGTCACGGAAATGGAACCGCATAATATTGCGCAACGGTATGCCATTTCTTTTTGGGTGATAACGCGACGACTTATGGTAAGCTTCAGAAGGCCTTAGTGAAGGCACAACAAATGTTGAAGATGAAGACCGCAGTGGAAACCAACCTCACAGATGGATGTCGGCTTGGGCAGGGTGCGTGAACTCGTACAATCTGATCGAAGATATCCGTGAAAATGATTGCAGAAGAACTGAACATCCATCGAGAAACGGTTCGTCTAATAGTAACTGAAGATCTTGGTATGAGAAAGATTTGTGCAAAAATGCGCCATCCCTGGTCTGTCAGTACAGCAATTTTTAACCTCAAAACAAATTTCAGTACTACCATAACCACCTTATTCACCAGATATCTCTCCGCGCGGCTTTTTTCTATTTCCAAAAGACAAAACGGCGGTCAAGGGACACTGTTTTCAAACAACACAAGATGTCCAAAATGTTGTGACGAGGGTCTTGGAGGATATTACGGAAGATGAGTTCCAGAAATATTACCATCAATGGCAGAAGCGCTGGGAAAAGTGTGTGCAATGAGAAGGGAACTACTTTGAAGGAGACAACACTAAACTTGACTAAAATTGTAAGCAACATTTTTTTTCACATAAGTCTCATTACTTTATTGTCGCACCTCGTAGAGATACGAAGAATGTTGCGGACATATCATTCTGGCATTGTCGCTGGCTCACGCGATCGCAAATGACTGTAGTAGGTCAGATAAATTTTCTCGAGAGTGCTGACAGATCGACCTCCACCCAAGTCGACAGCAATCATATACTGTAGCATACTACGTAATATGCACCAAATGGAAAATCATAGCGACCAGTAATTTAGACGGCCGTTCTGGCCGAGCGGTTCTAGGCGCTTCCGTCTGGAACCGCGCCACTGCTACGATCGCAGGTTTGACTCCTGCCTTGGGCGTGGATGTGTGTGATGTTCTTAGGTTAGTTAGGTTCAATTAGTTCTACGTTCTAGGGGACTGATGACAGATGTCAAGTCCCATAGTGCTCAGAGCCTTTTGAACCATTTGGAAACTTCCTGATTTCGGGCAGTGTCTTACCTAAATGCAAATATCAGAATATCTATGAGCATTAACGAAATGAGGGGAATGTCATCATGAAACTCTCATACAAAGCTATAAGTAACACAAAAAATGATTTTTTTTTTCACCGAGTAGTTTCTGTAAAATCGGTTGAGAAATATTGCAGTGCGGGCCCTTCGATTCAGTCGTTGACGACTGGGCGAAAGGGGAAAACACTGTTAGCTTCCTCTTTGGAACAAACGAAGTCTCCCAGCGCTTTGGACGAAAACGAGTCACTACGCATCGAACACCGTACGTTGAGTGGACATGTTTTCAGATTGTAACTCATAAAATGCAGCTGTCGAAATACGACTGTTTTGTTATTGCAACTTCGGTTTACATTCGTACCTTCTCGACAGTGAAGCTATACCTTCAGTAGCGATGCTGCATTATCCCTAGTGAATGTGTAATGTTTGGCAAAACTGGAAACAAGAATCCACTTTCACTAAAGGCGTCAGTGAAGGTTCAGCAGCCAATGGTGATGAAATTGCCACTTCCACGATAACATGTATACTGATCTCTATATTATCCTCTGTTTGCTATGTAATTATTTGGTCATCAGCATGTAACACAGTATTTAATGATACTATAGATCCTGTTTTAATTCCTAACTGAATTTCCTCTTTCCACTTCGTAGCTAGATCGTCAGTGTATTAATTAAATAAAGTGGATGATAGACCACACCCCTGTCAAACACCCTGACATATTTAAATTTCATCCGTCTTGAAACTTCCTGGCAGATTACAACTGTGTGCCGGACCGAGACTCGAACTCGAGACCTTTGCCTTTCGCGGACAAGTGCTCTACCAACTGAGCTACCCAAGCACGACTCACGCCCCGTCCTCACAGCTTTACTTCCGACAGTATCTCGTCTCCTACCTTCCAAACTTCACAGAAGCTCTCCTGCGAATCGTCTTTTTCGAACCTTGACTTAAACTGATTTCTTATTTACATATTGACTTTCTCTGGTATTAATAAGCTGTTTAGGGAAACCTTTTATTTCTAATATTTTTCACAATGCCGATCTTATCAAAGTCTTTCTTGTAATCAATAAACGCTAAATATGTTTCCGAATTCTCAATCTTTTACAGTAATTTGTCTTACATTAATATGTTATCGCAACATGAACGTCCCGTTGTGAAGCCTGATAATGTTTCTGAGATTATTGCTTGATCCTGCATTTTGTAAACTTATCCCCTATAATTTCCTATGTCCATCCTATTTTCTTTTTTAAATTTAGAAATAACTTCAGCTGTGTTCCATTCTTCAGGTACGGAACATATCTCACAACACACATTTAAAAAAATGGAGAAAGCAAAATTCTAAAATGATTTCTCTGTATTTGATAATAGTGTCTTTTATGTTACATCAGAAGTAAATTGTGTTAAAATAGAAATAAATTTTATCATGTTGCGATTTAGACTATCCTGAACACAGGACCTTTCATGTGGAGCATTAGATTAGATTACTTGCCGACCTTAGATTGACATTGAGAGGAGAATGCAAGAGAATTGTAGCACAGTGTTAATTAGACGATACTGCAGTTGGGTGTTCTGTTTCTGTGTTACAGGTAAGGGCGGATGTGGCCAGCGAAACTGCGATCACAACACCAACAGGCCCGCAAGCGTACAGGTAAGACGCTTTTCTGCTTCATGCGCGCACCATGTTGGATTTGTAAACAGTGTACACACACAACGTAAATACTGAAGGTTCCGACGATCCGTATTGGCAGTCCTTTGCGCACGACCTCTTCCTTTCATCAAATAGGAATTTTAACCCTGCCATCGCCGGTGACAATGAGGCATGTATCCACTGTGTATTCTGTTAGGTAAGAGATGGTGGACTGGGTCAAGCTGCGCTTCATTGATGTTCATTTGGTCATTTGGTGAAGTACATCCATGCATGGATAACCAGTAACCACCAGTATCCTGCCATAAAGTTTCTCTCGTAAAGTTAGGCCATTATCTTTTTGTGCACGTTGTTGTTTTTTTTCGTCTTCAGTCTGAAGACTGATTGGAAGCAGCTCTCCATGCTACTCTATCCTCCACAAATCCCTTCACTACTGCAACCTACATCCTTCTAAATCTGCTTAATTTATTCATCTCTTGGTCTCCATCTACACATACCCTTCTCACATATCTCCAGCAGCAAACTGATGATTCCTTCGTGGTTCGAGGTGTGTCCTATCAATCGATCCCTTATTTTGCTCTACTTCTGCCGTAATTTTATTTCATCAGGGTTCCGTTCATTACCTCCTCATTACTTACTCGATGTACCTATCTAATTTTCAGAATTCTTCTGTAACACCACGCATCAAAACCTCCTTTTCTCGTATTGTCTGGACTGCTTATCATTCACGTTTCACATCCGTACCACTAAAAAAAAATTCAATTTTTCTGAAATGCTTTTCCTGTGTTGACAGTCGGCATTTTACATCCTCTCTACTTGTCCTATTGGCAGTTTCTTTACTGGAATGAGATTCTCACTCTGCAGCGGAGTGTGCGCTGATATGAAACTTCCTGGAAGATTAACACTGTGTGCCCGACCGAGACTCGAACTCGGGAAGGAGACGAGACGAGGAAGGTAGGAGACGAGATACTGGCAGAAGTAAAGCTGTGAGTACCGGGCGTGAGTCGTGCTTCGGTAGCTCAGATGGTAGAGCACTTGCCCGCGATAGGCAAAGGTCCCGAGTTCGAGTCTCGGTCGGGCACACAGTTTTAATCTGCCAGGAAGTTTCATATCAGCGCACACTCCGCTGCAGAGTGAAAATCTCATTCTGGATTTCATTCATTTTTGCCAGGAACTGAGCATGACGCTCCTGTTCCCTGCGTCCGCGTTCCTGTCTTTCCTTTTCCTCACGTTCGCGACGTTCTTCCGCTAAAATGTCCTTAACTCGGTTAATTAATGCCTGCTCCCGTTGCTTGTCTCTCATGTCTAATTGTGCCATCAGCACCGTTAGAAAATCGGTCGTTGGTACAGGTACTTGTACAACATTCGCTGTCGACGCAGCAGCATCCTCCTTCCCTGTGCCAGTAATCGAGCGGATTTCTTTGCTCAATTGAGCTTGATCCTGATCAGTGCCTAACATTTTGTCCGTTTCAGGTTGCTCAGCTTCCGGTTTTGGAAGTTGAGAACCTGTCATTGTGGGTGGGTTCCTCACTGGAAACTCTTGTATATTTTCGTCTGTATCATAGCCTGACAGATTTTCCCCCTCTAACCGTTTGTCCTTGCGTGTCTTCAATATTTCGGCTAGTATTAATCCTGACTGGTAAGACACGAGTACACATAAAATCTATTTTCCCCCAAAAATGACATACACACAAAATATACAGGGTGATTCGAAAAGAATACCACAACTTTAGGAATTTAAACCTCTGCAACGACAAAAGGCAGAGCTAAGCACTATCTGTCGGCGAATTAAGGGAGCTATAAAGTTTCATTTAGTTGTACATTTGTTCGCTTGAGGCGCTGTTGACTAGGCGTCAGCGTCAGTTGATGCTAAGATGGCGACCGCTCAACAGAAAGCTTTTTGTGTTATTGAGTACGGCAGAAGTGAATCGACGACAGTTGTTCAGCGTGCATTTCGAACGAAGTATGGTGTTAAACCTCCTGATAGGTGGTGTATTAAACGTTGGTATAAACAGTTTACAGAGAATGGGTGTTTGTGCAAAGGGAAAAGTTCTGGACGGCCGAGAACGAGTGATGAAAATGTAGCACGCATCCAGCAAGCATTTGTTCGCAGCCCAGAAAAATCGACTCGCAGAGCTAGCAGAGAGCTGCAAATTCCACAATCAACTGTATGGAGAGTCCTACGAAAAAGGTTAGTTATGAAACCTTATCGTCTGAAATTGGTTCAAGCACTGTCTGCAGCTGATAAGATTAAAAGAATCGATTTCTGTGATTTTATCCTTGCACAAATGGAAACAGATGAATCTTTCGTTTCAAAGATTGTGTTTAGTGATGAAGCAACTTTCCACACTAACGGGAAAGTCAACCGTCACAATGTCTGTATATGGGGCACTGAGAATCCGCGGGAAACAACTCAGTATGAACGTGACTCGCCTAAGGTGAACGTTTTCTGTGCCATTTCAGCCAATAAAGTTTTTGGTCCCTTTTTCTTCCAAGGTGCTACTGTAACTGGACTACAGTATCTGGAGATGTTAGAGAATTGGCTGTTCCCTCAGCTCGAACAAGAAGCACAACAATTCATATTTCAGCAGGATGGAGCGCCACCACATTGGCACTTATCTGTCCGTAACTACCTGAACGTCAACTACCCGAGGCGATGGATCGGCCGCCAGGCAGCCCGTGACAGAGCACTTCATCACTGGCCTCCAAAAAGCCCTGGGATTTTTTCTTATGGGAGTATCTTAAGGATATGGTGTTTCGGCCACCTCTCCCAGCCGCCATTGATGATTTGAAACGAGAAATAACAGCAGCTATCCAAACAGTTACGCCTGATATGCTACAGAGAGTGTGGAACGAGTTGGAGTATCGGTTTGATATTGCTCGTGTGTCTGGAGGGGGCCATATTGAACATCTCTGAACTTGTTTTTGAGTGAAAAAAACCTTTTTAAATACTCTTTGTAATGATGTATAACAGAAGGTTATATTATGTTTCTTTCATTAAATACACATTTTTAAAGTTGTGGTATTCTTTTTGAATCACCCTGTACTACACAAAGCATATACAGAACATTGAAATCAAGTAAAGCAAAGAAGCTACCTACTACTATTGCTACTGAAACTAACAGTTACACTTTCGTATTCGTTATATTTCGTTTCACTGTGAAAAATTTTACTTTTGCAAAAATATTACTTAGGCAATCAAATGCATTAGCATTTATTTGATTCAGACAGCTGATTGTGTCACCTCAAATCCAGAACACTAATCACTGTCTCAGAATTCTAACACTGATTTTTGTCCAGTAGTAGTAAATGAATCTGTTTCACTATCCACTGACGTTAAAACAAACTGCATAAACACTTTTGGCAAATTTTAACTCAAGAAGATAAACACAGTGCATGGCCCCTGGATCCTTTCTTCCTTTAGTTTCCAGCCCAGAAGCGCATGCATATACACCCTTACCTTTATTAGTTATTGTTGCTTGGTGTTGTCTTTACCTCAGTCGAGACAATGGTACGCATCTAATCAGCTTCATGTCCATTTATCTTCACTGGTTGGATCTCGTACAAGTTTTGTATTTTTGGTACATGGAAATAGATCACATATATGGCATTAATTTCGCATACATATAATTACATACATAAAAAATTTTCTTTTAAATATAGTTTTCTAGACGGACAACCATATCTCAGTCATTTCTGTGTACTTAATATTGGTACATAAAATTTCGGGCCCTCACGTTGTTGGGCGCCACTTGTGACGTCAGTTTGACACAAGTGACGTCACATACAAAGGAAATTATTACATATGTATTTTATATTTATATTTTTATCTGCATGCTTCTTTCTCTCAGGGATGTTGTCTTTCCTTATCACTTTTACTTACGTGCATAAGTAAATATGAAACGGGTTCTTGAAGGGCCTCAGTTACTCATGTACCAGCTTTAGATTTTGAACGGGGTGACTAGAATATCGTTGCCGTTAACTGAATTGAACGTAATTCTGTTAATTTCTATTTATTGATTGCAAAGCAAGGCTTGAGAGAATTTCGACTGTTGCCGTGGAGCGGCCAAGATGAAACGTATTGAACTCGTAGAATCTGTATAGTTTAAAAACATAAACTTTAACGTAAATTAATTATCTGTTGCAATTTAAAAAGGTTCTTATAACGAAATCTCTCGCATTTACAGTCACTGTTAACACTGAAAAATAAATTAATACTTCGGCGCGTAATGGCCGACCAGAGGCTGCATCGGAAGATGAGCTTCTCGCAGCGCAAATTACTGAAAAAAATGCTTATTAAAAATAATTAGCCACTGCGAGCATTTGAGGTGACAACTATTACAAAGAAATTCATATTGTAATAATAATAACAAGTTTATTTTAGCAACTATTACGAATAACTTACATTAAATATGTGTAGCTGCTCAATGGCTGCCTCCCGTATAGCGAAACAAAACAGTGTGTGTACCACACAATACGTCCTTGCTCCTCGGCCGTACAATAGCGTCTCCTTCGATCCTTTTTTATTTTCATAGACATTAAATAAAGATGCTATAGCTGCACATCAGTTGATTCAAGAACATTAACTATATCTTTTACACTAATTATATTCATAAACTACGATTTGCAACCGCTAAAATTGTCAATATTTATGTGACGTACCGTCACAAGCTACTTGACTAAGAAGTAGCGGCTCCGGTCTCGGAAACTGACATACGGCCGGGAGAGCGGTGTGCTGAACACATGCCCCTGCAAATCCACATCCAGTGACGCCTGTGGTTGAGGATGACACGGTGGCCGATCGGTACCATTGGGCTTTCACGGCCTGTTGGCGCGGAGTTTAGTTTTAGTTAATATGTCAAGTAAGTTTATGGTAAAAGGAAAGCTAATTTGAGTGCAAATGAAAACAGTTAATAACAAAGTATAAACAAAATATCAGAGTTCAATATTTATTTCGGGAAAAAGTGCAGTTCGAAAGAGTGTTATTTGTTGATTGGCTAATCATGAAAAGCGTGGATTAACGCGATAGATTAATGTTTTTCTATTGGCCTTACAGAAAACTGACCAATCAGAACGGAGTGTTCTTCGTGCGAGCTTTCTCTTGGAGATATAGAATGTTTACAGTAGCCGAAGTAGTCGAAGCCCAGCCTTTCAACGGTACGGTGGTGTGTAGTATGAGTTCCGAAGGAAGTTATACTTTTCCGGTTTTAGTTGTGCTACATGCTTCAAGTGACTCTGAGCACTATGGGACCTAACTGCTGAGGTCATCAGTCCCCTAGAATTCAGAACTACTTAAACCTAACTAACCTAAGGACATCACACACATCCATGCCCGAGGCAGGATTCGAACCTGCGACCGTAGCGGTCTCGTGGTTCCAGACTGTAGCGCCTGGAACCGCACGGCCACTCCGGCCGGCTCACTTTTATCATTGCCATATATTCACATCTTTGTGTTCTCGCCATCCACACACTGTTACTCACTCTTTTTTGTGGTGGACTATTTTTCTTTTGTCACTCGATACAACTATTTCGTCGTACACTTCTTTTCACAGCGTAAATATTGCGGCTCCATTACGTGCTTCATCTTCTTTGGTATGTTTACCTATTTGTTGCCAACCTAACGAAGTATATGTTCGTAGCAACTTCTATTTATGATGCTTATACCGCATGTGTATGAGTGAGAGAGTGAGGGGGGGGATAGAGCTGATATATATATAATTTTTTTTAACAATGCTGGTACGACGGATCCAAGAATACCAATTCCGAAACAGAAAGGGTGAAGATACATGAGATAACAAATTAAAGAGCGTATTTCTTACTTCCTTTCATACAGATATTTCACGATCTATCAAAACATTATCCTTGACCCAAAACAACTCGTTAATTTACCTTTCCCCCCCCCCCCCCCCCCCCCCCCCACGAACCATGGACCTTGCCGTTGGTGGGGAGGCTTGCGTGCCTCAGCGATACAGATAGCCGTACCGTAGGTGCAACCACAACGGAGGGGTATCTGTTGAGAGGCCAGACAAACGTGTGGTTCCTGAAGAGGGGCAGCAGCCTTTTCAGTAGTTGCAAGCGCAACAGTCTGGATGATTGACTGAGCTGGCCTTGTAACAATAACCAAAACGGCATTGCCGTGCCGGTACTGCGAACGGCTGAAAGCAAGGGGAAACTACAGCCGTAATTTATCCCGAGGGCATGCAGCTTTACTGTATGATTACATGATGATGGCGTCCTCTTGGGTAAAATATTCCGGAGGTAAAATAGTCCCCCATTCGGATCTCCGGGCGGGGACTACTCAAGAGGATGTCGTTATCAGGAGAAAGAAAACTGGCATTCTACGGATCGGAGCGTGGAATGTCAGATCCCTTAATCGGGCAGGTAGGTTAGAAAATTTAAAAAGGGAAATGGATAGGTTGAAGTTAGATATAGTGGGAATTAGTGAAGTTCGGTGGCAGGAGGAACAAGACTTCTGGTCAGGTGACTACAGGGTTATAAACACAAAATCAAATAGGGGTAATGCAGGAGTAGGTTTAATAATGAATAGGAAAATAGGAATGCTGGTAAGCTACTACAAACAGCATAGTGAACGCATTATTGTGGCCAAGATAGATACGAAGCCCACACCTACTACAGTAGTACAAGTTTATATGCCAACTAGCTCTGCAGATGACGAAGAAATTGAAGAAATGTATGATGAAATAAAAGAAATTATTCCGATTGTGAAGGGAGACGAACATTTAATAGTCATGGGTGACTGGAATTAGAGTGTAGGAAAAGGGAGAGAAGGAAACATACTGGTGAATATGGATTGGGGGACAGAAATGTAAGAGGAAGCCACCTGGTAGAATTTTGCACAGAGCACAACATAATCATAACTAACACTTGGTTTAAGAATCATGAAAGAAGGTTGTATACATGGAAGAACCCTGGAGATACTAAAAGGTATCAGATAGATTATATAATGGTAAGACAGAGATTTAGGAACCAGGTTTTAAATTGTAAGACATTTCCAGGGGCAGATGTGGACTCTGACCACAATCTATTGGTTATGACCTGTAGATTAAAACTGAAGAAACTGCAAAAAGGTGGGAATTTAAGGAGATGGGACCTGGATAAACTAAAAGAACCAGAGGTTGTACAGAGATTCAGGGAGAGCATAAGGGAGCAATTGACAGGAATGGGGAAAATAAATACAGTAGAAGAAGAATGGGTAGCTTTGAGGGATGAAGTAGTGAAGGCAGCAGAGGATCAAGTAGGTAAAAAGACGAGGGCTAGTAGAAATCCTTGGGTAACAGAAGAAATATTGAATTTAATTGATGAAAGGAGAAAATATAAAAATGCAGTAAGTGAAACAGGCAAAAAGGAATACAAACGTCTCAAAAATGAGATCGACAGGAAGTGCAAAATGGCTAAGCAAGGATGGCTAGAGGACAAATGTGAGGATGTAGAGGCCTATCTCACTAGGGGTAAGATAGATACTGCCTACAGGAAAATTAGAGAGACCTTTGGAGATAAGAGAACGACTTGTATGAATATCAAGAGCTCAGATGGAAACCCAGTTCTAAGCAAAGAAGGGAAAGCAGAAAGGTGGAAGGAGTATATAGAGGGTCTATACAAGGGCGATGTACTTGAGGACAATATTATGGAAATGGAAGAGGATGTAGATGAAGATGAAATGGGAGATATGATACTGCGTGAAGAGTTTGACAGAGCACTGAAAGACTTCAGTCGAAACAAAGCCCCCGGAGTAGACAATATTCCATTGGAACTACTGACGGCCGTGGGAGAGCCAGTCCTGACAAAACTCTACCATCTGGTGAGGAAGATGTATGAGACAGGCGAAATACCCTCAGACTTCAAGAAGAATATAATAATTCCAATCCCAAAGAAAGCAGGTGTTGACAGATGTGAAAATTACCGAACTATCAACTTAATAAGTCACAGCTGCAAAATACTAACACGAATTCTTTACAGACGAATGGAAATACTAGTAGAAGCCAACCTCGGGGAAGATCAGTTTGGATTCCGTAGAAACACTGGAACACGTGAGGCAATACTGACCTTACGACTTATCTTAGAAGAAAGATTAAGGAAAGGCAAACCTACGTTTCTAGCATTTGTAGACTTAGAGAAAGCTTTTGACAACGTTAACTGGAATACTCTCTTTCAAATTATGAAGGTGGCAGGGGTAAAATACAGGGAGCGAAAGGCTATTTACAATTTGTACAGAAACCAAATGGCAGTTATAAGAGTCGAGGGACATGAAAGGGAAGCAGTGATTGGGAAGGGAGTAAGACAGGGTTGTAGCCTCTCCCCGATGTTGTTCAATCTGTATATTGAGCAAGCAGTAAAGGAAACAAAAGAAAAATTCGGAGTAGGTATTAAAATTCATGGAGAAGAAATAAAAACTTTGAGGTTCGCCGATGACATTGTAATTCTGTCAGAGACAGCAAAGGACTTGGATGAGCAGTTGAACGGAATGGACAGTGTCTTGAAAGGAGGATATAAGATGAACATCAACAAAAGCAAAACAAGGATAATGGAATGTAGTCTAATTAAGTCGGGTGATGCTGAGGGAATTAGATTAGGAAATGAGGCACTTAAAGTAGTAAAGGAGTTTTGCTATTTGGGGAGCAAAATAACTGATGATGGTCGAAGTAGAGAGGATATAAAATGTAGGGTGGCAATGGCAAGGAAAGCGTTTCTGGAGAAGAGAAATTTGTTAACATCCAGTATTGATTTAAGTGTCAGGAAGTCATTTCTGAAAGTATTTGTATGGAGTGTAGCGATGTATGGAAGTGAAACATGGACGATAAATAGTTTGGACAAGAAGAGAATAGAAGCTTTCGAAATGTGGTGCTACAGAAGAATGCTGAAGATTAGATGGGTAGATCACATAACTAATGAGGAAGTATTGAATAGGATTGGGGAGAAGAGAAGTTTGTGGCGCAACTTGACCAGAAGAAGGGATCGGTTGGTAGGACATGTTCTGAGGCATCAAGGGATCACCAATTTAGTATTGGAGGGCAGCGTGGAGGGTAAAAATCGTAGAGGGAGACCAAGAGATGAATACACTAAGCAGATTCAGAAGGATGTAGGTTGCAGTAGGTACTTGGAGATGAAAAAGCTTGCACAGGGTAGAGTAGCATGGAGAGCTGCATCAAACCAGTTTCAGGACTGAAGACCACAACAACAATTTACCTTTGGCGGTGTCTATCAGTCATTCAGTTTATATATATATATATAATGTTGTGGATTGGCTGGAGACCAACCCACTAAATTGAGAGGAAGCCGAAAGGCACGCAGGCTGGCGTGAGGTCTGGAACATGACAAGGAATTGAGACTAGCAAAAAAGGTACGTAGCTTCTGGAATACTTAACTTTAATCCATAATTGGTGAACATCAGTCTGACGGTACATGCATCACAAGATAAATAGCGAATGATAATGGCGCCTTGCTAGGTCGTAGCAAATGACGTAGCTGAAGGCTATGCTAACTATCGTCTCGGCAAATGAGAGCGTAATTTGTCAGTGAACCATCGCTAGCAAAGTCGGCTGTACAACTGGGGCGAGTGCTAGGAAGTCTCTCTAGACTAGACCTGCCGTGTGGTGGCGCTCGGTCTGCGATCACTGATAGTGGCGACACGCGGGTCCGACGTATACTAACGGACCACAGCCGATTTAAAGGCTACCACCGAGCAAGTGTGGTGTCTGGCGGTGACACCACAATAAATATATATTTTGATGTGAACGCATTGCCATTTAGTAATCATGGAGAACTGGACTGGTGCGGAACGTGCAGTAGCTGTGAGAGCGCTCTACAAAAATGGTGATTGTGCGACTGCCGCGCAGAGAACATTTCGACAGCATTACCAGCTTGGACGTCACGGACGTGTCCCATCTGCGCATGCGATTACAACGTGTGTGCATAATTTTGAAGAAATAAACCTCCAGGTGGCATTCCAACGGTACGTACCCCAGAGAACATTGCAGCTGCTAGAGCTGCCATCGAGACAAGGCCTCGCCGCTCCGTTCGACAGCACGCGTCTTCGCTAGGGATTAAGCGACGAAGCTTACAAACAATACTGCACGAATTAGACTTTCCATCCCTATAAGTTGTGCAACACTTACATGAACGAGACCCAGCGTCACGTATGGAGTTTAGTAGCCAGATATTGGCTAACATCAAGGAGGACGCGAATTTCCTTGGTATCTTACGGATATCAGACGAAGCCCGTTTCCAACTGAACGGATTCGTGAACAAACAGAATCTTCGTTATTGGGAACAGGGCAATCCTTGTGAGTTTCACCAGCGACCGCTACATAGCGCCAAGGTCACAATATGGTGTGCTGTATCGTGTCATGGTGTTATCGGCCCTTATTTTTGTGAACGGAGGATGGTAGTGCAGTGAGAGTAACATCCGCTCGATATCTTGAAATGCTTCCAACGTTCTTTACACCGAGACTGTAAGAGCTTAATCTTAACGTCGAAAACGTGTGGTTTCAGCAGGACGGAGCCACGTCACACACTGCTCGACAATCGATGGCAGCAGTTCGTCAATTGTTTGGAAGACGCATTATTTCACGTAACGGTGACATTACATGGCCTGCGAGATCCCCTGATCTTCTTAGTGTGTGCGACTTCTTCCTGTGGGGATATCTTAAAGGCAAGGTGTACCGTACACGTCCTGCAACAATCCACGAACTGAAGGAGAACATTGAAAACGAAATCACTGCCATTCCTCAAGGTTTGCTACACCGCGCATTCCAGAGTTTTTATAACAGGCTGTTAGAGTGTGAACGCCGAATGGGAGCACATCTTTCCGATGCCATCTTTAAAAAGTAAAGAGACACTTTTGGACATTTTGATTGTAAAGACATACTGAATAATGGCATACTGAATACATTCACTTTCGTTAATAAATTACTAGTTTTATGAGTTTATTCATGGAAATGACGTTATTTCGAAATTTCCCGTTTCCCTGCAACAGGATTTTGTAGACAAGAGTGGGGAATAATATTTTTTCTTGGAATCGTGAATAAAATCGACCTGATTTCAGAAAAATGTTGCAGTGCTTATTGAACACGCCTCGTATCATCTGTTGGCATTTTGTACTTTTAAAATGTATTTCTGTTTTGATATTGTTGTGTGCGGTTAGCACTGTTTCAAGAGAAGCGAATTTTCGATTTTCTCTGCTTCATTTTTAAAGGTGGCATGATGAAGTGGTTCTAATGGTATTAATTTCTAGTCCTGTTAGGAGCAAGCTGTTACACACTATTGCGCTGAGTGAATTTATTGTTAAGATTACGATGTCATCGGCACACGCTATTATGTTAAAACTGTGTTCCGGTATTGTTGCAAGTCGTGATAATTTTATGTACCAAATGATCTGCTTCATTACGACGTTGAAAAGCGAGTATTCCGAAGCGCTCCTTGTCTCACTCTGGAATCAACATGTGACATTTCCCAGAGGCTGTTGCGCACTTTTCTCGGGGGGTTCCAAATTGTTTCATAGTCATCAACAGATAGTTTCTGTTAATATTATCAAATGCTTTCTTAAAAGCTATGAAAAATACATGCACACGCAGAGTATATTCAAATTTGTGTTCAAGCAGGATTCGTAAAACGAGTTTTTTTTCTTTTAAACTACCTTGTGCATCGTCAATAACTTGCTCCAGCAACGGCTCTAGGAATGAAAAAATTATGTTCCTAAGTACTTTGCGCGCAGAGTAGAGAAATATTATTTCCCTGTAGCTGGTACAGATAAGTGGGTCTGTTTTTTTATGTACTGGGTGAATTAGAACACCTTACCATCTTCTGGAATTGGATGTTGAGTCGCCTTATGTCTTCCTGGTATACGTGGTGCCCTTATTTTCCACATGCCGTCGGGAAGTGAGTCACTGCCAACCGTTTTACAACTTTTTCGTTCTTGTACACTTTGTTTCACGTCTTATAGAGCGGATTTTTCGGTTAGTATTGCAGCGATTTGAAACTCTGCTATTGACGTTTGAGTTAATGTCGCTACTACGAGGATAATCCCAAAAGTAAGGTCTCCTATTTTTTGTAAGTACATAGACCTGTTTATTTCTACAATGGTTTACATCAGTTTACAGCTTGAACATTTACCGATTTTTCGAGATAATCACCATTTCTGTCGATGCATTTTTGTAGTCGCTGTGGCAGTTTTTGTAAGCCCACGTCATACCAGCTCGCCGCCATGCTGTTCAGAAAGTTATGAACCTCTTCTTTCACCTCGTCGTCGGAGCTGGCACCACAATTAACGCTGACAGGTGCTGTGAAAAAACTCAAACGGGCAATTCAGAACCGGAGAAGAGGAATGTTGAGCAAGGGCGTACACATTCCCCATGACAACGCTCGCCCACACATGGCTCCGCAAACCGTTGCTCTCCTGCAACAGTTTCAATGGAACATAATCACCCACCGACACCCCTATAGTCCTGACTTGGCGCCCGGTTCCCTAGGTTAAAAGAACATTTAGCCGGAAAGCCATTCACCTCCGACGACGAGTTGATAGAAGAGGTTCACAACTTTGTGAACAGCATGGCGGTGAGCTGGTATGACGTGGGCATACGAAAACTGCCACAGCGTCTACAAAAATGCATCGACAGAAATGGTGATGATGTCCAAAAATAGCTAAATGTTCGAGCTGTAAACCGATGTAAACCATTGTAGAAATAAACGGGTCTATGTACTTATAAAAAAAAGGAGAATTTACATTTGGGATTACCCTCGTATTTAGTAGTACTTCAAAGTAGTTTTTCTATCTGTCATTAATATTGCCGGTTCTTGCAGGGCAAATGCTATCCGGCTCTTGTATGACGAGATCTACACGTAGGAGGGATAAACACCGCAGCGGGACATATTTTGTTAATTGCGACACATAAGACTACTAAGAGAAAGCAGAAAGGAGTATATAGAGGGTCTATTCAGGGGCGATGTTCTTGAGGACAATATTATGGAAATGGAAGAGTAGGTAGATGAAGATGAAATGGGAGATATGATACTGCGTGGAGAGTTTGACAGAGCACTGAAAGACCTAAGTCGAAACAAGGCCCCGGGAGTAGACAACAAACCATTAGAACTACTGACAGCCTTGGGAGAGCCGGCCCTGACAAAACTCTGCCATCTGGTGAGCAAGATGTATGAGACAGGCGAAATTCCCTAAGACTTCAAGAAAAATATAATAATTCCAATCCCAAAGAAAGCAGGTGTTGACAGATGTGAAAATTCACAGCTGCAAAATAGTAACGCGAACTCGAAAAACTAGTAGAAGCCGACCTCGGGGTTAGATCTGTTTGGATTCCGTAGAAACGTTGGAACACGTGAGGCAACACTGACCCTACGACTTATCTTAGAAGAAAGATTAAGGAAAGGCAAACCTACGTTTCTAGCATTTGTAGACTTAGAGAAAGCTTTTGACAATGTTGATTGGAATACTCTCTTTCAAATTCTGAAGGTGGCAGGGGTAAAATAGAGAGAGCGAAAGGCTGTTTACAATTTGCACAGGAAGCAGATGGCAGTTATAAGAGTCGAGGGGTACAAAAGGGAAGCAGTGGTTGGGAAGGGAGTGAGACAGGGTTGTAGCCTATCCCCGATGTTATTGAATATGTATATTGAGCAAGCAGTAAAGGAAACAAAAGAAAAATTCGGAGTAGGTATTAAAATTTATGGAGAAGAAATAAAAACTTCGAGGTTCGCCGATGACATTGGAATTCTGTTAGAGACAGCAATGGACTTGATAGAGCAGCTAAACGGAATGGACATTGTCTTGAAAGTAGGGTATAAGATGAACATCAACAAAAGCAAAACGAGGATAATGGAATGTAGTCGAATTATGTCGGGTGATGCTGAGGGAATTAGATTAGGAAATGAGACACTTAAAGTAGTAAAGGAATTTTGCTATTTGGGGAGCAAAATAACTGATGATGGGCGAAGTAGAGAGGATATAAAATGTAGACTGGCAATGGCAAGGAAGGCGTTTCTGAAGAAGAAAAATTTGTTAACATCGAGTATTGATTTAAGTGTTAGGATTTCTTTTCTGAAAGTATTTGTATGGAGCGTAGCCATGTATGGAAGTGAAACGTGGACGATAAATAGTTTAGACAAGAAGAGAATAGAAGCTTTCGAAATGTGGTGCTACAGAAGAATGCTGAAGATTAGATGGGTAGATCACATAACTAATGAGGAGGTATGAATAGAATTGGGGAGAAGAGGAGTTTGTGGCACGACTTGAGTAGAAGAAGGGATCGGTTGGTAGGACATGTTCTGAGGCATCAAGGGAACACCAATTTAGTTCTTGAGGGCAACATGGAGGGTAAAAATCGTAGAGGGAGACCAAGAGATGAATACACTAAGCAGATTCAGAAGGATGTAGGCTGCAGTAGGTGCTGGGAGATGAGGCAGCTTGCACAGGATAGAGTAGCATGGAGAGCTGCATCAAACCAGTTTGAGGACTGAAGACCACAACAACATCAAGACTACTCTTCACTTTAACTGAAAGATAAATCAAATGAAGCGTTAGTCTTGCTACAGAATTAGAATTTTTAGTCAGTAAGGCCGCTGGAAAATTTCGTAGCGCGGTGTCGTAGAGTGGCAGAATTAGAACGGGTAATGCTCGTTTCACAATAATTGCCGCAAACGTGACGTCAGAGTGGCGTGACGCGCAATATCGACGACCGCATGATGGGCCATCGACTTTGTAACAAGGAAGAATGTGAATATTTTTGTTCCTCGATTCACCCGCAGCAGTTTAAGCTGTCCTCTCAGGGTCTCGCCTAACCACACACACCCGGAAGTAGCCACATATTCGGAAATAGACAAATATTCGTGAGAAGAAAAATACATCTTCCCGCAGCTCGTTTTAGTCGCAGCATTTAAAGCTGTACTCTTAGGGTCCTGCCTAACCGCACACTAAGAAATCGCCACATATTCCGCAATAAAGAGCCAAATACACTGAAGAGCCAAAGAAAGTAATACACGTGCCTAATATCGTGTAGGGCCCCCGTGAGCACGCAGAAGTGCCGCAACACGACGTGGCACGGACTCGGTTAATATGCGGATTAGTGCTGGAGCGAATTGACAAATGCTGCAGGGCTGTCCACAAATCCGTAGCAGTACCAGCGGGTAGAGACCTCTTCTGAACCTGACTTTGCAAGGCATCCTAGATTTACTCAACAATGTTCATGTCTGGGGAGTTTAGTGGCCAGCGGAAGTGTTTAAACTCAGAGGAGTGTTCCTGGAGCCACTCTACAGCAATTCTGGACGTGTGGGGGTGTCGCATTGTCCTGCTGGAATTGCCCAAGTCCGTCGGAATGCAGAATAGACATGAATATATGTAGGCGATCAGACAGGATGCTTACGTACGTGTCACCTGTCAGTCCTATCTAGACGTATCAGGCGTCCCACATCACTCCAACTGCACACGCTCCACATCATTACAGAGCCTCCACCAACTTTAACAGTCCCCTGCTGACACGCTGGTCCACAAATTCATGAGGTTGTCTCTATACCCGTACACGTCCATCCGCTCGATACAACGTGAAACGAGATCCGTTCTTTCAGACAACATTTTTCCAGCCATCATCAGTCGAATGTCGGTGTTGACGGGCCCAGGAGAGGCGTAAAGCCTTGTGTCGTGCTGTCATCAAGGGTACAGGAGTGGGCCTTCGGTTCCGAAAGCCCGTATCGATGTTGCGTTGAATGGTTCGCACCCTGAAACTTGTTGATGGCCCAGCATTGAAATCTGCTGCAATTTGCGGAAGCGCTGCACTTGTGTCACGCCGAACGATTCTCTCCAGTGGTCGTCGGTCCCGTTCTTGCAGGATCTTTTTCCGGTCGCAGCGATGTAAGAGATTTGATGTTTTACCGGATTCATGATATTCACGGTACAGTCGTGAAAACTACGCACGGGATAATCCCCACTTCATCGTTACCTCGGAGATTCTGTGCCCCATCACTCGTGCGCCGACTATAACACCACATTGAACCGCACTTAAATCTTGATAACCCGCTATTGTAGCAGCAGTAACCGATCTAACAACTGCGTCAGACACCCATTGTGTTCTACAGGCGTATTCTTCCTATTTACATACCTCTGTATTTGAATACGCATGCCTATACCGGTTTATTTGGCGCTTCATTGTATATGTGAGAAGGAAGATAATGATTTTTATTGTTCCTCGATTCATTCGCAGTAATTTAAGCTATCCTGCCTAACTACATACTCGGAAATCGCAAAACTTTTATTTTATCCATTATTCTCAGATCAGACTGAATGTAAATAACGTCTAATTTTGCAGAACATATATGTATTACATTTATAAGAAAGTAACGCAACGTGTTAACAATGCGAAGATGAAACAGAAATTGCGTGTAACGGGCTGCGGACCAATAACTTTAGAATCCAGAAACCACGACGTTATTCATTACGCTAACTCCAGTCTTGGATATCATATTTTATCTTGACGGCTTGTATCATTTTTGCGTTTCTAAGTGACATCTAATGATAATGGCGACGTGTTAGCGATAAATTTTCAGGGCTCCATTGCACTGAACCGGGATACTGCAAGTTATAAAACAAATCTGGTTCATTCTTAATTTGTAAGCTGACGATGATCGCTCACTCCTAAGAGCACACTCTTAAATGAATGCGTTAACCGTCGATAAATCATTACGTGACATTTTATTACAGCAATAATTACAATAAATCATTCCAAGGATAACGTGTTTTTGTAAATAAATCTCCGGTACGCGCGATATGATATTTTGTGAGAGGTTCGTATCGAATGAATGCTAAAAAAAGTCGACAGCCGATCATGCGGTCGTCGATATTGTGTGATACGTCAAAATGACGTCACGCTCGCAGAAGTTGTGAAACGAGCGTTACCATAGCCGTAGATAAGATAGACTGCGCTTGGTGTCATTTTACTGACACCAACATCTAACTCACATGGCTCGGGGCACGAAGCCGAGCATGTCATTACGCATTTATAGTGGACAATTTGACATTTTTGTTACAGATCGAATGTGGGAATGAACTCTATAGATGTAGCAGTCAGGGCGAACAGGCTTAGATGGTGGGGTCATGTTACACGCATGGGAGAAGCAAGGTTACCCAGGAGACTCGTGGGTTCAGCAGTAGAGGTTAGAAGGAGTCGGGGCAGACCGAGGAGAAGGTACCTGGATTCGGTTAAGAATGATTTTGAAGTAATAGGTTTAACATCAGAAGAGGCACCAATGTTAGCACTGAATAGGGGATCATGGAGGAATTTTATAAGGGGGGCTATGCTCCAGACTGAACGCTGAGAGGCATAATCAGTCTCAAATGATGATGATGATGATGATCAAATGTTGTGCATTTTACTAGACGCAGAAGTAAAGACCTTACATGTGCTCAGATAGGACAGTTATTTTGTATCCTACAGATTAGGTAAAGTGATGAAAACCTCATTTTTGTAGTGAATTACTTTAAAATACTTGCAGAGGTACTTCCATAAGTTGAAAGTTAGTATATATGCTGGTCTTTGGATGTAGAACCACATGACTGACTAAGATCTTGAGGCGATATACCGTCAAAACAATGGTTCAAATGGCTCTGAGCACTATGGGACTCAACTGCTGAGGTCATTAGTACCCTAGAACTTAGAACTAGTAAAACCTAACTAACCTAAGGACATCACAAACATCCATGCCCGAGGCAGGATTCGAACCTGCGACCGTAGCGGTCTTGCGGTTCCAGACTGCAGCGCCTTTAACCGCACGGCCACTTCGGCCGGCTATACCGTCAACATCTAGCTCACTACATCAGTATAATCAACGGGGGTAACATATTATGCTTCCTAGTTTGGTATCGTTTCGGTATCTGTTCTGGATTAAGCAAAAGCCAGAAGACATATGTTGTTATTTTGTGTAAATACTTGACATTATGCTCATAAACGAATTTCCTTTCTTACAAAAGCTTGCTAAAGCATTTCACACATCCTTGTGGAATCGTTAGAAAACTGATCTTGCCTTCGAAATTGTTATTTTGTCTTCCACTTCTGTGGAAACGGCGAATTACAAGATTTCACAGTGGAAAAAAAGTAGTGTTCACTAAGGAACAGTCATTCTGTCGCTTGGTAGAAGAACTGTCAATACGTTACAACTTGACCACATGTAAAAACGATAACCATTGCTGTATTATCAGGAATTTCGGAGAACTATGTTAACTGCACTACTACATGTGTAAGAATAGTAATACAGTTCGTTGAATTGTCAAAACCACTGCTTGATTTCAGCTATAAATGGAGGAATCTGTAACTGTCAACTCTACTTCACACAGAGCGTAGTGACAGCATCTCGGCTTTCTGCCCCGAGTTGATAAAGGTCGGATTGTAGCCTATCGCGATTGCGGTTTATCGTATCGCGACATTGCTGCTCGCGTTGGTCGAGATCCAATGACTGTTAGCAGAATATGGAATCGGTGGGTTCAGGAGGGTAATACGGAACGCCGTGCTGGATCCCAAGCACCACGTATCACTAGCAGTCGAGATGACAGGCACCTTATCCGCACGGCTGTAACGGATCGTGCAGCCACGTCTCGATCCCTGAGTCAACAGACGGAGACGTTTGCAAGACAACAACAATCTGCACGAACAGTTCGACGACGTTTGCATCAGCACAGACTATCAGCTCGGAGACCGTGGATGCGGTTACCCTTGTTGCTGCATCACAGACAGGAGCGCCTGCGATGATGTACTCGACGACGAACCTGAGTGCACGAATGGCAAAACGTCATATTTTCGGATGAATCCAGGTTCTGTTGACAGCATCAGGATGGTCGCATCCGTGTTTGGCGAAATCGCGGTGAACGCACATTGGAAGCGTTTATTCGTCATCGCCATACTGGCGTATCACCCGGCGTGATGGTATGGGGTGCCATTGTTTACACGTCTCGGTCACCTCTTGTTCGCATTGACGGCACTTTGAACAGTGGACGTTACATTTCAGATGTGTTACGACCCGTGGCTCTACCCTTCATTCGATCGATGCGAAACCCTACATTTCAGCAGGATAATGCAGGACCGCATGTTGCAGGTCCTGTACGGGCCTTTCTGGATACAGAAAATGTTCAACTGGTGCCCTGGCCAGCACATTCTCCAGATCTCTCACCAATTGAAAACGTCTGGTCAATGGTGACCGAGCAACTGGCTCGTCACAATACGCCAGTCACTACTCTCGATGAACTGTGGTATCGTGTTGAAGCTGCACAGGCAGCACCTCTACACGCCATCCGAGCTCTGTTTGACTCAATGCCCAGGCGTATCGAGGCCGTTATTCCGGCCAGAGGTGGTTGTTCTGGGTACTGGTTTCTCAGGATCTATGCACCCAAATTGCGTAAGAATGTTATCACATGTCGGTTCTAGTATAATATATTTGTCCAGTGAATACCCGTGTGTCATCTGGATTCCTTCTTGGTGTAGCAATTTTAATGGCCAGTAGTGTATATGGTATACGGGCGTTACGCATCGCATCGAATAGAACAGCAACAGAAGATAAAATCGAATCGAAGAGTTTACGTGCGCATGGAGGAACGAATAGCACGTGCAACGCATCGCTCCTGGTGGCGAGACGCGGAACTACTCGAAAGCGATTGACTTGGTACTGACACAAGACTGCACAACACTGCATTTCGTGCGAGCATGTGGAGGCTGACGCGCAGTGTGTTGCAAAATGTGTCGACTCTGTCACCAGATTTGCGTATACAACTTCCGAGTGATTGCAAGAAAAAAGCCTATAGTTCCATTAAAAAAGACAACTGCTGTCACAATTCGGCAGCTATGAACGTTGAAAATTGTGTACGTCAGAAAATTTGCGACATTTTCCGCCCCAACATGGCGGAAACCACACTTCTTTTGTGTATTACAGGTTGTTTCTCTTATCTGACTAACAATGTTAGGCTCTCTATCGGATTTCAGTTTTCGATGCCACGTCTGCAGACAGTTAGTTTAAAGCTATCATTACGAATTTGGAACTATAGAAACCTGTATTAATTATCACATGTTTATTGTGCTCCTCAAAGTACGTTAGATGTAGTTTTCGTTCCAATAAATCTACGGTCAGGTGATTGTGGAGGGCGTGGAGCTTTTCAGATGAACAAGAATACACAGTGAATACCAGGTGTGGAAGTGTGAAACCGGAATTTGCCTATAGATGGCACTAGCCGTCAGTGTGGGGCTTGTGAGACCGCGTCTGCAGCGCCATCTGCTTCCTGTAACGCCTGGCGACAAAATGTCGACACACGATAGCACAAGTTCCATATAACGGTATCCGTTTCAAACCCGTAAACATGTCGTGTTTTATTACGGTGTATTGATAATTTTTACTTATGGACCGTCTGACAGCAACTGAATAAAACACAATTTTAGTGCCATACGCGTTTCGCCTTTAATTTCTGCAAGGCATCATCAGTGGCAGGTTGCGTGGACGATTTCTTACGTATTACGCACCTGTTGCATTTTTGGTGTTGTTCTTCTTCTTATGAACGCCAATTTGCGGTTTTTTCCACATTCCACAGCACTATGCACTGAACGCTTGTTTTAATGCCGTAATATTACACGCAACTGAGGTAGACAGGACTAAAAAAGTTGAATATGTCGCGTTTTGTGCCTACGAACTAAGATTTGTGGACAGCATTGGTTTTCCGATATCATTTGAAGACAGCTGCTGCAGAATCGCATCGAATGCTTGTCGAAGCTTTCGGCGAACGCACTCTTGGGAAAACAGTGTTTAGAGTGGTTAAAAAAAACAAAAAAATGGCGATTTTGAGTGAGAAACGACGAGCGCGGGAAACCACCGAAACAGTTCGAAGACAACGATTTGCAGGCCTTATTGGATGAAGGTGATACTCAAACTCAACAGGAACTCGCGGAACAATTGAATGTGGCGCAGAAAGCCGTTTCTCTTCGGTTGAAAGCTATGGGAAAGGTGCAGGAAGTTGGAAAATGGGTTCCTCATGAACTGAATGAAAGACAGCAAGCAATTCGAAAGACCAATTGTGAAATATTGCTTGTCAGATACGAAAGAAATTCGTTTCTCCATCGAGTAGTGGCAGGTGAAAAAGGGATATATTCTGAGAATGCGAAGCATCGTGAACCATGGGCGAATCCAGACAAACTATCGACAGCCACCCTGCCCTGTTTTTGGTGGGATCAGAAGGGTGTCCTCTATTATGAGCTGCTAAAACCTGGTGAAACCGTTAATACTGATCGCTACCAACAGCAAATGATAGATTTAAATCGAGCATTACGTGAAAACGACCGGAATATCGAAAAAGGCAACACAGTCATATTGCTCCATGATGACGCCTCATCACACACAACAAAACGGGTCAGAGAAACGGTCGAGACGTTCAGTTGGGAAACATTAGGGCATGCGGCTTATTCTCCAGACTTGGTTGGCTCCGTCCGATTATTATCTGTTGGCATCACTGGGACACGCTTCAATTCGTATAAAAATGTACGAAAATGGCTCGCTGACTGATTCGCTTCAAAAGATCTGTTTTTTCTTTTTTTTCCTGACGTTCATAGCCTGCTGGAGAACTGGGAGAAGTGTATAAATAGCAATGGAGATTATTTTGAATAAAATATTCCAGAATGAGATTTTCACTCTGCAGCGGAGTATGCGCTGATATGAAGCTTCCTGGCAAAAACTGTACGCTGGACCGAGACTCGAACTCGGGACCTTTGCGTTCCGCGGGCAAATAATCTCCATTGCTGCTCATACCCTTCTCCCACCTCTCAAGCAGGCGATGAATGCCACGCCAAAGACACAGTTTTAATCTGCCAGGAAGATGAATAAAATATTGTTTATCAGTTTCAAACAACAGACGTGTAATTATTGCAACCAGATTCCGGTTTCATACTTCTACACATGGTATTTGCAAAGAATAGCAAATGCGCTAATATACGTTCCACATATCAGATGATCAAAACCAATTGCAGAATGATTTAGACGAGAGATATGTGTGGTGCAGAAAGTTACAATTGCAGAATGATTTAGACGAGAGATGTGTGTGGTGCAGAAATTTACAGTTGCAAATAACGAAAAATGACGTCGTCCACATGAGTACCAAATCCGCTAAATTTTGGTTACACGATAAATTACGCAAGTCTGAAGGCCGTGAGTTGAAGAAAATATTATGGATTGCAATTACGAATAATTTAAATTGGAACGATGACATAGATAATGTTGTGGCGAAAGCAAACCAAAGACTCTGCTTTATCGGCAGAACACTGAGAAAATGTAACAATTACGAGACTGCTTGCACCACGCTTGTCCGACCTCTTCTCTATTATTCCGGTGCATTATGGGGTCCTTATTAGATGGGACTGACATCGAAAAAAAGTCAAAGAAGGGCAACTCGTTCTGAATACCCGCGAAATAGCAGCCGTGGACATGATACGTGAATTGGCAGTCATTAAAACAAGGATGATATTCGTTGCCACAGGATATTTCCATGAAATTCCAGTCATCAACTTTCTTCTTCGAAAGCGAAAATATTTTGTTCGCACACACACGTAAGTAGAGAGAAATGATCATTCTAATAAAATTAGAGAAATAAGATTTTTTTTTTCCTTTATTGTATTTCGATTCCCCCCGAAGGGGGCGGGCTGGCAGCAGCTTATTACGCTGCTCTGCAGCCTACAGACTTTTTAAAACGTAAGGAGAAGTTAAGAAACAATAAAAGCAGGCGATAAAACGGGGACTTAAACTGTAAAACGGCGGAAAAATTGTGGAAAGTTAAAACATAAAGCAAAGGGTTGGCAAAGCTAATAAAATACACAGGAAGCAGACAGGTAGCATAGTAGACAGACAATTAAAAAACATGGCGACAGTCTGGTTTCTGTTCGCAAGAAGTATAAAATCACACCCAGTGACAGTATGATGGCCATTCGCAACACTTCGGAAAAGACACACAACACTGAACACTCACTGTAAACACTGCACTAAAATGTCGCCACAAAGAGGACACATCATAGTCTAGGGCAGATGGGGGGGGGGGGGTGGACCTGGATAGATGAGAGGGAAAACAAGGAGGGAGAAGAGGAAAAACGAAAGGGGGGGAACCAAAGGAGGGAGACGACTTATAAGGCAGGGCAGACGCGAGAGGGAACAGGAAAAGGCAGAGGAGGGAAATGCAAAAGGACCTGGGGGAGAGAAGGGGGGCAGAGAGAGGGTAGGTGGGGAAAAATAGGATGGAAGGGCGGGGAGAGGGAGCCCAAGAAAAGGACGGAGGAAAGGAGGGGGAGTGAGGATCAGAGTTGATAGGAGGGATAAATGGAGGGAGAGAGGGCATCATCCGGGAGGGGGAGTTGACGGAAGCCACCTTGGGAAAGGAGATGTAGGGTGTAGAGATGGAGGGTAGGGGGGACACAACGGTGAAGACGTGGCAGGGGGCGGGGATGGGAGAGGAGAGGAGCAGCCAGGGGGTGAGGGGGTTCGAGGCGGCGGGAGGTGTAGAGGCTGCGGATATGTTTGAGGAATAGGAGCAGATGGGGGAAAGGAATGAGATCATAGAGGATCCGCGTCGGGTACGGGAGGTGTATGCGGAATGCGAGGCGGAGTGCGTGACGCTCGAGGATCTGGAGGGACTTTGGAGGGGGGGGGCAGATATCCAGATGGGACTGGCATAACAGAGGATGGGACGGATTAAGGATTTGTAGGTGTGGAGGACGGTAGAGGGGTGCAACCCCCACGTCCGGCCAGAGAGGAGTCGGAGGCGATTGTGGACTTCGGATTGGATGGAGCAGAGATGAAGGATCCAGGTGAGGTGGCGGCCAATGGTGAGGCCAAGGTAGGTGAGGGTGGGGGTGAGGCGGGCAGGACGGGCGCCGACGGTAAGGGAGAAATCCAGGAGCCGGAAGGAGTGAGTGGTACGGCCTACGACGATTGCCTGGGTCTTGGAAGGATTGATTTTCAGGAGCCGCTGGTTACACCATGCGGCAAAAAGGTCAAGGTGATTCTGGAGAATCAGAATTCTCACGCAAAGATTAAGGTGGTAGCTTTCCCCACGCGCTCTTCGAGAATGGTACGGGCGAGAAATGGCTTGAAGCTGGTTCGATGAACCCTCTGCATGGCACGTAATTGTGAACTGCAGGGTAATTGATATAGACGTAGACGTTTAGTGAGATTTTTTAACTTTTCCCACATCCGTGATGACAGTTTCAAATATACAGGGTGACACAGATTAACGGGAATGTTTTAAATGAGTAGAGGCTGTCCTGGGCAGGTGGCAGCACTGCTGGTTCGTGACAGTTGGCGAGTAAACAGTCCGTCATTTCAGTAGTCGTGGATCTGTGGAACGGACGACAGCGTGCGTTAGGCATAAAAATGTTTTATAACAACAATGATAGTTCGGTAGCGGCGCAGAGGGAGTTTCGAAGTTTTTCTAATTTAGGACGTCATGAGGCCGTTCCATCGAAACACGAGATAAAATATTGGATTAATAACTTTGAAGAGACTGGATCTGCCCTCCAGAAGAAATCAACAGGACGACCAAAATGTGTGCGTTCTCCAGCAAACATTCATGTACGCGAGTCTGTCTTACGGAGTCCACGGCGTTCAATTCGTAAGCAAGCAGAAGTGGTTGGATTGTCCCGCAAGAGTGTTCGCAGAATTCTTCATCTTGATTTAAAATTTCATCCGTAAAAACTACAGATGATGCAATCATTAAAGGACTACTGTTGCCTCTTACCATTAGGATTCTGTCAACAAATAATAACAAAAATAAACAATGTCGATGAATTTCTAAACAAGTTGTGGATGTCAGATTGATGCACATTTATGTGAATAAACAGAGCTACCGTTACTGGGCAAACACAAATCCTAATGACGTTCTTGAGCGTCCTTTACACGCTACTAAAGTGACAGTATGGCGTGCTGTTTCGTCACGTGGGATTATCGGGCCGATTGTTGTCGCAAATGAACAGGGAAACACAATAATTGTCAATGCCGATCGTTAATTCGGCATGTTATGAATGTTCGGTACACCTGCATTGAATAACTTTCAAAACGTTCAAGGAGCCTGGTTTCAGCAGGACGGAGCAGCATCACACACTGCACTGCAATCAGTGGCATATGTGCGAGAATTGTTTGGCTACCGTGTGTTCTCATTCGGTAACATTCCCTGGCTACCTAGATCGCCAGATTTACCCGTTTGTGATTTTCTCTTGTGAGGCTACTTCAAGAGCAAAGTCTACACGACTCGACCAAGAACCCTGCACGAGTTAAAACAGAGAATTGGGGATGCAATTCACAGTATCCCAGCTGAGATGTTGCAGCGGTCAACGAGGAATCTCAACAGCAGATTTCACGAATGTCTTTGTCCAGGAGGACGGCATCTAAGGGCGTAATTTAAAAAGAATAAATGATAAGTACCATCAATGTTTCGTAAATGGAAAAGTTGCAAGGTTTCAATTCCTATGAATTCAATTTCTATCCTTCATCACTTCTAGTTTTATTGGATTTTGGAAATGTTGCCGTCTTTCTGTGTCAGCTTGTACTTGCATTCTAAAGGCAAAAACAAACTTTTCACAAAACTTGTAAATATTCAAAACACTGAGGTGCATATGATAATTCTTAGGTGTAGCTGTGCATCTTCCAATGGAGAAATCATTTTACAGCATTTATTTACGTCGATTGTGTCACTCTATTTAATCTGTGCAGTAGTGAAATTGTATTAATACGGTACTCGCAGTGTTTGATAATACACTCCTGGAAATGGAAAAAAGAACACATTGACACCGGTGTGTCAGACCCACCATACTTGCTCCGGACACTGCGAGAGGGCTGTACAAGCAATGATCACACGCACGGCACAGCGGACACACCAGGAACCGCGGTGTTGGCCGTCGAATGGCGCTAGCTGCGCAGCATTTGTGCACCGCCGCCGTCAGTGTCAGCCAGTTTGCCGTGGCATACGGAGCTCCATCGCAGTCTTTAACACTGGTAGCATGCCGCGACAGCGTGGACGTGAACCGTATGTGCAGTTGACGGACTTTGAGCGAGGGCGTATAGTGGGCATGCCGGAGGCCGGGTGGACGTACCGCCGAATTGTTCAACACGTGGGGCGTGAGGTCTCCACAGTACATCGATGTTGTCGCCAGTGGTCGGCGGAAGGTGTACGTGCCCGTCGACCTGGGACCGGACCGCAGCGACGCACGGATGCACGCCAAGACCGTAGGATCCTACGCAGTGCCGTAGGGGACCGCACCGCCACTTCCCAGCAAATTAGGGACGCTGTTGCGCCTGGGGTATCGGCGAGGACCATTCGCAACCGTCTCCATGAAGCTGGGCTACGGTCCCGCACACCGTTAGGCCGTCTTTCGCTCACGCCCCAACTTCGTGCAGCCCGCCTCCAGTGGTGTCGCGACAGGCGTGAATGGAGGGACGAATGGAGACGTGTCCACTTCAGCGATGAGAGTCGCTTCTGCCTTGGTGCCAATGATGGTCGTATGCGTGTTTGGCGCCGTGCAGGTGAGCGCCACAATCAGGACTGTATACGACCGAGGCACACAGGGCCAACACCCGGCATCATGGTGTGGGGAGCGATCTCCTACACTGGCCGTACACCACTGGTGATCGTCGAGGGGACACTGAATAGTGCACGGTACATCCAAACCGTCATCGAACCCATCGTTCTACCATTCCTAGAGCGGCAAGGGAACTTGCTGTTCCAACAGGACAATGCACGTCCGCATGTATCCCGTGCCACCCAACGTGCTCTAGAAGGTGTAAGTCAACTACCCTGGCCAGCAAGATCTCCGGATCTGTCCCCCATTGAGCATGTTTGGGACTGGATGAAGCGTCGTCTCACGCGGTCTGCACGTCCAGCACGAACGCTGGTCCAACTGAGGCGCCAGGTGGAAATGGCATGGCAAGCCGTTCCACAGGACTACATCCAGCATCTCTACGATCGTCTCCATGGGAGAATAGCAGCCTGCATTGCTGCGAAAGGTGGATATACACTGTACTAGTGCCGACATTGTGCATGCTCTGTTGCCTGTGTCTATGTGCCTGTGGTTCTGTCAGTGTGATCATGTGATGTATCTGACCCCAGGAATGTGTCAATAAAGTTTCCCCTTCCTGGGACAATGAATTCACGGTGTTCTTATTTCAATTTCCAGGAGTGTATTAGTAACCTATAGGCCTAAATGTCAGTTGGTTCTACTTTAAGAATATCGATATCTTGTCGGTCTTTATCTAAGATATCGGTATGTCAGTGAAAAAATTATCTGTACTACGATGTGTCACTCGATGTTTTCTGTATTTACAGGAATTTAAAAATAATAGATCGAACTCAATGAAATGATTAACATACATATAAAAATTGACAAATACTTTACTATATACAACATTAACCAATAAAAAACATAAAATGTAGTATAAAATCACTTATCTACAAAAACTAATTCATGAAACCAGAAATCATTACCGATAGACATTAACAGAAATCTCTGTTCAGTATATTTCCTGTCGGTCTGCTTCTGTTATTTGAAAAAAGCAAGTTTACTAAGGGAACTACTCTTTCGGACAAAACAGAAGAGGCTTCGCATATCAAGTGTTTTAAGCAATTTCTGACAAAACAGGTATGTAATGACGACTAAATATTTCGAACACTGTCCATTTACCATTAAGTATCAGTGGAGTAATGTGTGTGACTTTTGTGCCGAGTGTATGCTACATTTACAGTGTGTCTATCTTTTCTTGATAAAGGCAGTCAGCGGGTAAAACAACTGCACATACTGCCTCATAGTTGGGAGCACGGAGTAATAATTTCTACCGTTCTGATACAATGTTGTCACCAAATCTGTGCATTTTGCTCCTTGTACGTATCATTTGTAATGATAGAAATGTCGCACGGAAATAACAGGCTTCCATGAATATGCATTATAGATACATTCATGTTCAGATCTGGTACTCCTTTGTAGTGGTTAATATGAAATCAAATTAAGGCAATTGTAAGACATTTACTATCAGACTGCAAAGACTGAAGTAATTGGAATAGGCCAAGGAGGAGTCAAGAAAAGATAATAAAAATACCGTTTTCGATATTAATCATAGAGTACCTGATAAATCGATAAAGTAAATACCGACGATAAATGTCGTAGTTGTACTAAATAAATACCGGGTGATCAAAAAGTCAGTATAAATTTGAAAACTTAATAAACCACGGAGTAATGTAGATAGAGAGGTAAAAATTGACACCCATGCTTGGAATGACATGGGGTTTTATTTGAACAAAAAAAAAACAAAGTTCACAAAATGTCCAACAGATGGCGCTGGACAGCAAAACTGCTACCGTGACGGGTGAGAGGTACGCCGATATGTTACAGAATCGCATCATTCCCAGCCTGGCTGATAAACACCTGCTGGAACGTATGTTGTTTATGCAGGATGGCGCTCCACCCCATATTGCTAGACGCGTGAAAGATCGTTTGGTGATGATCGTGTGCTCAGCCGCCACTTTCGTCATGCTTGGCCTCCCAGGTCCCCAGACCTCAGTCCGTGCGATTATTGGCTTTGGGGTTACCTGAAGTCGCAAGTGTATCGTGATCGACCGACATCTATAGGGTTGCTGAAAGACAACATCCGACGCCAATGCCTCACCATAACTCCGGACATGCTTTACAGTGCTGATCACAACATTATTCCTCGACTACAGCCATTGTTGAGGAATCATGGTGGATATATTGAGCGTTTCCTGTAAAGAACATCATCTTTGCTTTGTCTTACTTTGTTATGCTATTTATTGCTATGCTGATCAGATGAAGCGCCATCTGTCGGACATTTTTTGAACGTTTGTATTTTTTTGGTTCTAATAAAACCCCATGTCATTCCAAGCATGTGTGTCAATTTATACCTCTCTATCTACATTATTCCGTGATATATTCAGTTTTCAAATTTATACTGGCTTTTTGATCACCCGGTACAATTACCTGCCCGCTTAGTTGCGGGAAAACTGCTTGCATTCAATTATAGTTTGAATCGTGGCGCAGCACTGCGTTACAAAAAGTGTTAAATTCGCTGAAAAGGGCAAAAAATGTGGGATGAAATACTGGGCAAGCGAGCTGCAAATTATTACAGAAATTTTTAACAATTTCTATATTCAGAATTAACATAAAATTCAAAGTACGTGTCTTTTTTATACATCAGTGCCCAATGGCGTCTTTCTCGATGAAAAAAACAGATGAAAGCGAACCAAACGTTCCAAACAGCGTCACAGGCTCTTACAACATTCGTGGCTGCGAGAAGACAGAGAGAGTAATGTCTAAGCCTCCGCTATTTATAAGCAATTTAATGTGCTAGATCTACATGGATACTCTACAAATCACATGTAAGTGCCTGGCAGAGGGTTCATCGAACCACCTTCACAATTCTCTTATTCCAATCTCGTATAGCGCGCATAAAGGATGAACACCTGTATCTTTCCGTACGAGCTCTGATTTCCCTTATTTTATCTTGGTGATCGTTCCTCCCTATGTAGGTCGGTGTCAACAAAATATTTTCGCATTCGGAGGAGAAAGTTGGTGATTCGTATTTCGTGAGAAGATTCCGTCGCAACGAAAAATGCTTTTCTTTTAATGATGTCCAGCCCAAATCCTGTATCATTTCTGTTACACTCTCCCACCATATTTCGCAATAATACAAAACCTGCTGCCTTTCTTTGAACCTTTTCGATGTACTTCGTCAGTCCTACCTGGTAAGGATCCCACACCGCGCAGCAGTATTCTAAAAGAGGACGGACAAGCGTAGTGTAGGCAGTCTCCTTAGTAGGTCTGTTACATTTTGTAAGTGTTCTGCCAATAAAACGCAGTCTTTGGTTATCCTTCCCCGCAACATTTTCCATGTGTTCTTTCCACTTTAAGTTGTTCGTTATTTTAATACCTAGGTCTTTAATTGAATTTGCGGCTTTTAGATTAGACTGATTTATCGTGTAACCGAAGTTCAACGAGTTCCTTTTAGCACTCATGTGGATGACCTAACACTTTTCGTTATTTAGGGTCAACTGCCACTTTTCGCACCATCGTTTTGCAGTTTGTTTTGTTCTTCTGATGACTTTCGTAGTCGATAAACGACAGCGTCATCTGCAAACAACCTCAGTTTGTCTCCAAAATCGTTCATGTAGATAAGGAACAGCAAAGGGCGTATAAGACTACCTTGGGGAACGCCAGACATCACTTCTAATGTATATCTTTGTTATATTTTTAATTACCATTGTCTGCGTCGGTTTCCACACTCGCCGACCACGACGTTATTTGTAAAATTGACATACATAATAGTATACAAACTTAAAAATGCAAAATGGTTATTTCTTTTATATAGAATCCACATAATCGATAACTGTTCATACAGAAATGAAATATAAGAACACAGATAGATGTTTTTTTTGCGTATATTACACAGATTTCACAAATGCCTTGCCCGGAGACGTCACAACACAGTGCCGAGTTTTTTTTAAACTTGGCTCCGTTTTGGAGGAAATACGAATTCAGTGTTCCGTATTCTTCCCAGAAGCGGTCAGTCGATAACGAATCTCGTTCTGTACGTCGCAGAAAGCTGGCGTTCGTCAGTAGGCGGCAAGCTCTCTACTTGACCCTTGTTAGCGGAGTTCCCCATCAGGGACGCAGAAATCAGCTGGGGATTACATGGAATCTTACGCGGCGACCGTCCCGACATCGGGCGGTCGCGTCTCAAACTACTGCACCGCCCCGCGGCTAACGTCTGTAGTCGAAATCCCAACAATTGTATTTACAGCGCAACGAAAGTGGAAATCTTTTTATACAATTAACTGAAATTCATACGTAGGAACATTGTTCACTGCCTCGTCCTTCATGCATACTGAAGTGATACACCTGATTTACTGCGTCGGAAATTTTAGCCTCAGAACTAACAGCAAATGTATTGTAACTACGAATATTATTCAAAACAATTCTTTAAAGTGAAAGCAATTGTTAGACATCTCAAAGGGAGGCCTTGATGCAGGGCGCCGAAAAATTAATTTCGTGTTATCGGCGGCAAATTAGCCTTTCTCTTCGGGCAATAAAATGAGAATGCCGTACTTTCACGTAAAGTAGCCTCAGATGCGAAATGTTTTGCAGTGCAAATTCGTCAGTCCGCAGTTAAAACTCTCGTAATTATTCGGAATTACGTTAAACTCACTTCAAATCGTAATTAGAGTCCATGATATTCCTATTAGTCTTAAGCTCTTTGCTTTTCAGGCCAATCCATTAGTGTTCGTACAGGCATAGCACAAAATAGATATACACCGAAGAGCCAAAAAACTGGTACACCTGCCTAATATCGTGTAGGGCCGCTGCGAGCACGCAGAATTGCCGCAGAACGACGTGCCCTGGACTCGACTAATGTCTGAAGTAGTGCTGGAGGAAATTGACACCATGAATGCTGCAGGGTTGTCCATAAATCCGTAAAGCGTACGCGGGGGAGATCTGTTCCGAACAGCACGTTGCAAGGCATCCCAGGTCTGCTCAATATTGGTTTGGTGGCCAGCGGAAATGTTGAAAAACACAAGTGTGTTCCTGGAGGCACTCTGTAGCGATTCTGGATATGTGGGGTGTCGCATTGTCCTGCTGGAATTGCCCAAGACCGTCGGAATACACAATGGACGTGAATGGATGCAGGTGATCAGACAGGACGCTTACGTACGTGTCACCTGTCAGTCCTATCTAGACGCATCAGGGGTTCCGTATCACTCCAACTGCACACGCCCTACACCATTACAGAGCCTCCACCAGCTTGGACAGTCCTCTGGTTAGATGCACTGTCCACATGGATTCATGCTGTTGTCTCCGTCCGAACACGTCCTTTCCTCGATACAGTTTGAAACGAGATCTCGGACCAGGCAACATGATTCCAGTCGTCAACAGTCCAATGTCGGTGTTGGCGGGCAGAGGCGAGGTGCAAAGCTTACTGCCGAGCAGTCATCAAGGGTACACACTTACGCCTTCGGTTCCAAAAGCCCATATCGATCATGTTATGTTGAATGGTTCACAAGCTGACATTTGTTGATGGCCCAGCACTGAATCAAATGGTTCAAATGGCTCTGAGCACTATGCGACTCAACTGCTGAGGTCATCAGTCCCCTAGAACTTAGAACTACTTAAACCTATCTAACCTAAGGACAGCACACAACACCCAGCCATCACGAGGCAGAGAAAATCCCTGACCCCGCCGGGAATCGAACCCGGGAACCCGGGCGTGGGAAGCGAGAACGCTACCGCACGACCACGAGCTGCGGGCCCCAGCACTGAAATCTGCAGCAGTTTGCGGAAGGGTTGCACTACAGTCATGTTGAATTGGCGCAGTTTTTAGACTGGTTACTGCTGCTACAGTGGCGGGCTATCACGATTTAAGTGAGTTTGAACGTTATGTTATAGTCGGCGCACGAGCGCGAAGAAGTGGGTATTTTCCCATGCCACCATTTCACGAGTGTACCGTGAATAACAGGCATCCGGTAAAACATAAAATCTCCGACATTACTGCGGCCGGAGAAAGATCCTGCAAGAACGGGACCAATAACGACTGAAGAGATCCGTTCGCCGGCCGCTGTGGCCGAGCGGTTCTAGGCGCTTCAGTCCGGAACCGCGCTGCTGCTCCGGTCGCAGGTTCGAATCCTGTCTCGGGCATGGATGTGTGTGATGTCCTTAGATTAGTCAGGTTTAAGTAGTTCTAAGTTCTAGGGGACTGGTGACCTCAGATGTTATGTGCCATAGTGCTTAGAGCTATTTGAACCATTTGAGAATCGGTCAACGTGACAGAAGTGCAACCCTTCCGCAAATTGCTGCAGATTTCGATGCTGAGTCATCAACAAGTGTCAGCGTGTGAACCATTCAACGAAACATCATCGATATGGGCTTTCGGAGTTGAAGGCCCACTCGTTTACCTTCGATGACTGCACGACATACAGCTTTACGCCTCTCCTGGGCTCGTCAACACCGATATTGGACTGTTTGATGACTCGAAACATATTGCCTCGTTGGACGAGTCTCGTTTCAAATGGTTTGGAGCAGATGGACGTGTACCGGTATGAAGGCAACCTCATGAACCATGGACCCTGCAGGCCAGCAGAGTACTGTTCAATCTGGTAGGAGCTCTGTAATAGAGCAGGGCGTGTGCAATTTGAGTGATTTGGGCCCCTGACACGTGCAGATACGACTCTGACACAAACGTAAGCATCCTTTCTGGTCACCTGCGTCCGTTCATCGTGCATTCCAACGGACTTGGGCAATTCCATCAGGACAATGCGACACCTCAAACGCTCAGAATTACTACAGCGATGCTCAAGGAACACTCCTCTGAGTTTAAACACTTCCGCTGGCCACCAAACTCCCCAGACACAAACATTATTGAGCATATCTGGAATACCTTGAAACGTGCTGTTCAGAAGAGATCTCCACCCCCTCGTGTTCTTACGTATTTACGGACAGCTCTGCAGGATTCATGGTGTCAGTTCCCTCCAGCACTACTTCAGACATTGGTCGGGTCCATGCCACGTCTTGGTGTGGCATTTCTGCAGGATTGCGGGGGCCCTACACGATTTTAGGCAGGTGTAACAGTTTTTTTCATCTTCTTAGGTCGGACGATAGGCTCCCACGTACTGGGGACGTTGTAAGTAAAGAGACTGTAAATATACGAATGTATGAGAAAATCTTCAAGTGTAATAGTGGATCCATGGAAGCGAGCTCGCGATGCAGACAAGAGTCAGAGATATTCGTCAAAATGTTTCAGACACGGCTGGAGTTGTCGGGCCACCAACGCAAACGCTGAAACCATTTGCGACGGCACTGCGGAATTACAGACCAATCAGAAGCCGTGGGCGGCTGTATAAGTTGAACACAGCAGTAGTTTTGACTGTCAGTTGCTCCTGACGAAAGCGAGGGATGTAATCGTCGAAAGCTCGACGCTTTACCCGGAATTGACGCGGCATTAAATCCGAGAACGTTTTGTATACCTTTGGTGTCAGTTGGAATGTAGACTTCGCTCCAGACCCCACGGCCCATCATCACTGCCGACTGTTTGTTCGACTTGTGGAAGAATGGGCCTGCCGGCCGGGCTGGCCGAGCGGTTTTAGGCGCTACAGTCTGGAACCGCGCCACTAAGGTCGCAGGTTCGAATCCTGCCTCGGGCATGGATGTGTGTGATGTCCTTAGGTTAGTTAGGTTTAAGTAGTTCTGAGTTGCAGCGGACTGATGACCTCAGAAGTTAAGTCCCATAGTACTCAGAGCCATTTGAACCATTTTGAAGAATGGGCCGAATTTCCTCCACATACTTCACTGCGAGTGTCCCCAGGAGAGGTCAAGCTGTCATAAAGGCGAAGCCTGGACACGCAATACGTTAGTATCCACCACATGTGTCCGGATACTTTTGATCTGGAGTGGTCTCTGTTAGTTTCTCCTTTCGCATAGCGTTGTTTTTGCGGCGCATACGAGGTCTGTTGAAAAAATTCCGGAACTTTGTCCACAAAATCTTTCTACGCGTATATTTTAATTACTGTACATCGAGTCCTTCGAAATACTATTCTCCAGGATTGACACACCGCTCCCAACGCCATTTCCACTTACGGAAGCAGTCGCGGCAGGCCTGTTGCAAAAAATGGTTCAAATGGCTCTGAGCACTATGGGACTTTAGCGTCTGAGGTCATCAGTCCCCTAGAACTTATAACTACTTAAACCTAACTAATCTGACAGCACACACATCCATGCCCGAGGCAGGATTCGGCCCTGCGATCGTAGCGGTCGCGCCGGTTCCGGACTGAAGCGCCTAGAACCGCTCGGCCACAACGGCCGGCGCGCCTGTTGCAGGATCGCACGAAGCGCATTCTGCGAATTTTCTTTTATCTCGTCTGTCGTTGCACATCATCGGCGTTTCAACGGCGTTTTCAACTTTGGAAATACAAACAAATGTCCGCGTGGTACAAATCTGGAGAGAACGGAGGATGACGTAGAACAGCGATTCCGTTTTTTGTGCAATAGTCACGCACCAACAGGATGAGTGTGTGGGTACATTATCTATATCTACATGGATACTCTGCAAATCACATTTAAGGGTCTGGCAGAGGGTTCATCGAACCACCTTCATGTTGTTGTTGTGGTCTTCAGTCCAGAGACTGGTTTGATGCAGCTCTCCATGCTACTCTAACCTGTGCAAGCTTCTTCATCTCCCAGTACCTACTGCAGCCTATATCTTTCTGAATCTGCTTAGTGTATTCATCTCTTGGTCTCCCTCTACGATTTTTACCCTCTACGATTTTTACCCTCTGCCCTGCCCTCCAATACTAATGTCCTACAAACTGATCCCTTCTTCTGGTCAAGTTGTGCCACAAACTCCTCTTCTCTCCAATTCTATTCAATACCTGCTCATTAGTAACGTGATCTACCCATCTAATCTTCAGCATTCTTTTGTAGCACCACATTTCGAAGGCTTCTATTCTCTTCTTGTCTAAATTGTTTATCGTCCACGTTTCACTTCCATACATGGCTACACTCCATACAAATACTTCCAGAAACGACTTCCTGACACTTAAATCTATACTCGATGTTAACAAATTTGTCTTCTTCAGGAACGCTTTCCTTGCCATTGCCAGTCTACATTCTATATCCTCTCTACTTCGACCATCATCAGTTATTTTACTCCCCAAATAGAAAAACTCATCTATTACTTTAAGTGTCTCATTTCCTAATCTAATTCCCTCAGCATCACCCGACTTAATTCCACTAAATTCCATTATCCTCGTTTTGCTTTTGTTGATGTTCATCTTATATCCTCCTTTCAAGACACTATCCATTCCGTTCAATTGCTCTTCCAAGTTCTTTGCTGTCTCTGACAGAATTACAATGTCATCAGCAAACCTCAAAATTTTTATTACTTCTCCATGGATTTTGATCGAATTTTTCTTTTGTTTCCTTCACTGCTTGCTCTATATAGAGATTGAATAACATCGGGGAGAGGCTAAAACCCTGTCTCACTCCCTTCCCAACCACTACTTCCCTTTCATGCCCCTCGACTCTTATAACTGCCATCTGGTTTCTGTACAAATTGTAAATAGCCTTTCGTTCCCTGTATTTTACCCCTGCCACCTTCAGAATTTGAAACAGAGTATTCCAGTCAACATCGTCAAAAGCTTTCTCTAAGTCTACAAATGCTAGAAACGTAGGTTTGCCTTTCCTTAATCTTTCTTCTAATATAAGTCGTAGGGTCAGTATTGCCTCACGTGTTCCAACATTTCTACGGAATCCAAACTGATCGTCCCCGAGGTCGGCTTCTACCAGTTTCTCCATTCGTCTGTAGAGAATTCGCGTTAGTATTTTGTAGCTGTGACTTATTAAACTGATAGTTCGGTAATTTTCATATCTTCACACCTTCATAATTCTCTATAATTCCAATCTCGTATAGCGCGTGGAAAGAACGAACACCCATATCTTTTCGCACGAGCTCTGGTTTTTCCTACTTCATCATGGTCATCGTTTCTCCCTGGGTAGGTCAGCGTCAACAGAATACGAGGGTAATCCCAAAAGTTAGGACTCCTATTTTTTATAAGTACATAGGCCTATTTATTTCTGCAATGGTTTACATCAGTTTACAGCTTGAACATTACGCTATTTTTCGATATAGTCACCATTTCTGTCGATGCATTATTGTAGACGCTGTGGCAGCTTTTGTATGCTCATGTCAATCCAGCTCGGCGTCATGCTGTCCAGAAAGTTATGAACCTCTTCTTTCACCTTGTCGTCGGAGCTGAATCTCTTTCCGGCCAAATGTTCTTTTAACCTAGGGAACAGGTGATAGTCACTGGGTGCCAAGTCAGGACTCTAGGGTGCGTGGGTGATTATGTTCCACTGAAACTGTTGCAGGAGAGCAACGGCTTGCTGAGCGATGTGTGGGCGAGCGTTGTCATGGAGAATGTGTACGCCGTTGCTCAACATTCTTCTTTTCCGGTTCTGAATTGTCCGTTCGAGTTTTTTCAGAGCCTCACAGTACCTGTCAGCGTTAATTGTGGTACCAGCGATTCAGCTCCGACGGCGAGGTGAAAGAAGGGGTTCGTAACTTTCTGAACAGCATGGCGATGGACTGGTATGACGAGGGCATCCAAATCTGCCACAGCGTCTACGAAAATGCGTCGACAGAAATGGTGATTATGTCGAAAAATAGCTAAATGTCAAGCTGTAAACTGATGTTAACCATTGTAGAAATGAACTGGTCTATGTACTTACAAAAAAATAGGAGACATTAGTATTTTCGCGTTCGGAGGAGAAAGTTGGTGATTCGTATTTCGTGAGAAGATTGCTACGCAACGAAAAACACCTTTCTTTTAATCATGTCCATCCCATATCGTGTATCTTTCCAGTGACACTGTTTCCCCTATTTCGCAATAATGCAAAACGTGCTGCTCTTGTTCGAAGTTTTTCGATGTACTCCGTCAGTCCTACGTGGTAAGGATCCCACACCGCGCAGCAGTATTCTAAAAGAGGACGGACATGTGTAGTGTAGACAGTCTCCAGAGTAGGTCTGTTACATTTTCTAAGCGTCCTGCCAATAAAACGCAGTCTTTGGTTAGCCTTCCCAACAACATTTTGTTGACCGGCTTTGCCTGGTTAAACGTTGTTGTGATGCCTCCTGTAAGGAGGAGAAATGCGTACCATCACGTTTCCGACTTTGATAAATGTCGCATTGTAGCCTATCGTGGTTGCGGTTTATCGTATCGCGACATTGCTGCTCGCGTTGGTCGAGATCCAATGACTGTTAGCAGAATATGGAATCGGTGGGTTCAGGAGGGTAATACGGAACGCCGTGGATGCCAACAGCCTCGTATCACTAGCAGTCGAGATGACAGGCATATTAGCCGCATGGCTGTAACGGATCGTGCAGCCACGTCTCGATCCCTGAGTCAACAGATGGGGACGTTTGCAAGACAACAACCATCTGCACGAACAGTTCGACGACGTTTGCAGCAGCACGGACTATCAGCTTGGAGACCGTGGCTGCGGTTACCCTTGACGCTGCATCACAGACAGGAGCGCCTGCGATAGTGTAATCGACGACGAACCTGGGTGCACGAATGGCAAAACGTAATTTTTTCGGATGAATCCAGGTTCTGTTTACAGCATCATGATGGTTGCATCCGTGTTTGACGACATCGCTGTGAACGCACATTGGAAGCGTGTATTCGTCATCGCCATACTGGCGTATCACCTGGCGTGATGGTATGGGATGCCACTGGTTTTCCGTCTGGGTCACCTCTTGATCGCATTGACGGCACTTTGAACAGTCGACATTACATTTCAGATGTGTTACGACCCGTGGCTCTACCCGTCATTCGGTCCCTGCGAAACGCTACATTTCAGCAGGATAACGCACGACCGCATGTTGCAGGTTCTGTACGGACCTTTCTGGACACAAGAAAATGTTCGACTGCTGCCCTGGCCAGCACATTCTCCAGATCTCTCACCAATTGAAGACGTCTGGTCAATGGTGGCCGAGCAAGTGGCTCGTCACAATACGCCAGTCACTACTCTTGATGAACTGTGGTATCGTGTTGAAGCTGCACAGGCAGCTGTACCTGTACACACGTGTTTGACCCAATGCCCAGGCGTGTCAAGGCCGTTATTACGGCAAGAGGTGGTTGTTCTGGGTACTGATTTCTCAGGATGTATGCACCCAAATTGCGTGAAAATGTAATTACATGTCAGTTCCAATGAATACCCATATTTGTCCAATGAATACCCATTTATCATCTGCATTTCTTCTTGGTGTAGGAATTTTAATGGCCAGTAGTGTAATACGCACTGTGACCTCTCTGACAGGGAATCACGAATCCAGGCACATAACTGGGACGGTATTCCATAGCCATGCAATTTCACTAAAAGCCGCTTGTGTGGTACAGTGCCAAAACCTTCCGGATCGTGATGCAAGAGCCATGAATTGTCCCCTCCACATTTCACGCCGTTTGTTTCTCACATTGCGTCGTTCTTGTCCGTGTGGTACGAAATCACGATGAACTAATCCTTCAAAGTGAAAGAAAGCTATGTCACATGACTTCGACATTTGACCTGACCTACCGAGCTCGTTTTGGTTTCGGAGGATGTTTCCCAACCCAATGTGAAGATTGAACCACGTCTCATCACCAGTTATGATCATCTTAAGGAACATCTGGCCCTTATTTGCACGACCCAAAAAGTGTTCTTCTGCAGTCTCTCGGAAAGTCAGTCTTGACTGGCACTAGCAATTTCGTTGAGGTTTCTCACATGAGTGTCATTGGTAGACGTCGAAGGACGTCCTGAACGAGGGTCGTCATTAACTTCCGTCCGGCCAGCGTGAACCATTCGTAATATGGAGTACGGTTTAGCACCACCGTAGGCTTCCTGCATCGTTTGGTGGGTCTCTGTAAAGGTTTTGTCGAGTTCGTGCAAAATTTAATGCACACGCATTGCTCCTCTTGATAGGTGTCATGCATAATTTTGGTATCTCAATGGATTGTAAGCGAGCAGCGATGTTCTGAAGCTGTATCGGAAAGTTAAGCTAATATCTTTGAGGTGCGCGAGGACGCAGTGGAGCAGACAATGTTTAACTTTGGTAGAGAGAGCTGTCGAAGTTTAGGAAAAAATACATAATTTTTATCCGTGTTAGTGTGTGGAAGCAATGTCAATACTATATTTAAAATAGGAGGAAGACCAATGGAATAAGAGATAAATGTTATAATGATGTTACTTTTTTCACTATTGCTGCGTCATCGGGCCAACTAGCTAGATTTGAAAGATAGGAAAGTGTATTATTTGAGCACTTTTCACAGTAAACTTAGTGTTGTCATTTATGTGCGTATTTCATTTGCTTACCAACCCTTCGCGTACAACTTTTAATGCATCATGCAGCCAAGTGTGTTTGAAAAACAGTTCGATTTGGACCTCTAGAGTGTGTGTGTGTGTGTGTGTGTGTGTGTGTGTGTGTGTGTGTGTGTGTGTGTGTGTGTGTGCAGACACAGTAATTTGCAGCTTTGGCATAATGGCGCGCAAAACAGAGCAGTACTGTAACGCGTTATCCAAATTTGCGCAGAATAGAGGTAAGGAGAAAATATTATGATATTTTTTTATTTATTCAATCAGTGTGAACGTGTGTTATTCAGAGAGAGTTTTTGTGATCAATTTTGCAAAACCAGTTACTCCAGGTTTCATGTCAAAGTTCATTATTCAGGCAGTTTATACTGTCCAAAATTCTTGCAGTCAGATTATAACTTTTACAGCATGAATTACTTCCGTTTTCATTACGATAATCAATTATTACGACAGTGCAGCTTTGCTTTGACATTATGGCAGTTCATTTATTGTTACAGCTCAGTGCCTACAATCAGAAACGCAGTACTTCTGTCATTATTGTTATTGAGATATCTTTCGCTGTAACTCTGCCGTCTCGGAATTCGCGGGCTGTACGACACAACGTTCTACTCAATACAGCACCGAACAAGAACTAACATACGTACAACAATGAAACTTTCGGCTGTTGCACGTTAGACACCGGCGTGTGCAAAGATGCCAACCGCATTTCGCTCCAAAGCGCCATTGGTGCGAAATCTTGAACGTTCCGGAATTTTTTGAACAGGTCTCGTGTGTGTACGAGATTAATCGTCAGAATTATTTTCTGATCTGGATCGATCGGAGAGAGCGTTATAGCTCCCAGCGACCGAGACTGCGTAATTGAATTCCCCAGTTCCGCGCCGTAGGCACGTCATAGGCGGTTATTGCGTTCCGTCTCAGGAGTGGAATGGCGAGAGAACTTCATCGGCCGGCAGAGGCGCGCCACGGCTGTTGAAGAGGAGACTCTTCAATGCTGCGGTTAGTCGAAGTGGCCCAGTGACGTAACGGGCAGCTGGACTCCGCCAAAGCTAACAACTTGATTGGAAGTAGACGGTGCCTGTGAGTTCATTCTTGGCAACAGGAATAAAATAACAGGGACCCCCTCTCGGGAGAACTCGGGTGACACAATTACTGAAATGTTCAAAGAAAACTTGAGTCTAAATTCAAACACGTACTCGTCTCCTACAGTTATAGGTAGTGGTGTCGCCAATTTGCTCTCCATATGCTGGCGAAAGTACATGTTTAAGGAGACAAAACCGTGGTTCAGGTCGAAAAAAATCGATTTTCGGTTTTCATCATATTTCGATAGATTAAGGTTATATTTAAGTACTCTGAAAAAATTTTTTTTCGAGCATTTAAAGAGCATTTTCCTGCCATGTGTGTTTATGTGCCACCCCCACTTTTCTGTTACCCACTTTTCTGCATATATTCTAGACCTTCATATCCCCTACATTGCACATTAGGGATTTTTTTTTACTCCCGAGTGTGTTGTTGGCTATCCTTGGAATGCAATAGTCGGTATTCTTTTGTTTCTGCTGTTTGTAAACAACACGCTTTCCAACACGTGGTTAGTTTTGTTCAAGTGTGACTACGAGTAGTTGTTATAGAAAACTTGCAGGTATACTATGAGCAGGCAATTAGGTGAAATAAAGAAAATCTGGAGGCAATGAAGAGAGATGTTCGGGCCATATTCTTCCATAAGTCCTCTACTGATGATAAGCCATGTCATGGATTGTGTCAATCGTGATGCAAATACGAGGGCAGTTCAATAAGTAATGCAACACATTTTTTTTCTGAAACAGGGGTTGTTTTATTCAGCATTGAAATACACCAGGTTATTCTCCAATCTTTTAGCTACACAACACTATTTTTCAACGTAATCTCCATACAATGCTACGGCCTTACGCCACCTTGAAATGAGGGCCTGTATGCCTGCACGGTACCATTCCACTGGTCGATGTCGGAGCCAACGTCGTACTGCATCAATAACTTCTTCATCATCCGCGTAGTGCCTCCCACGGATTGCGTCCTTCATTGGGCATAACATATGGAAATCCGACGGTGCGAGATCGGGGCTGTAGGGTGCATGAGGAAGAACAGTCCACTGAAGTTTTGTGAGCTCCCCTCGGGTGCGAAGACTTGTGTGAGGTCTTACGTTGTCATGAAGAAGGAGAAGTTCGTTCAGATTTTTGTGCCTACGAACACGCTGAAGTCGTTTCTTCAATTTCTGAAGAGTAGCACAATACACTTCAGAGTTGATCGTTTGACCGTGGGGAAGGACATCGAACAGAATAACCCCTTCAGCGTCCCAGAAGACTGTAACCATGACTTTACCGGCTGAGGGTATGGCTTTAAACTTTTTCTCGGTAGGGGAGTGGGTGTGGCGCCACTCCATCGATTGCCGTTTTGTTTCAGGTTCGAAGTGATGAACCCATGTTTCATCGCCTGTATCAATCTTTGACAAGAAATTGTCACCCTCAGCCACATGACGATCAAGCAATTCCGCACAGATGGTTCTCCTTTGCTCTCTATGGTGTTCGGTTAGACAACGAGGGACCCAGCGGGAACAAACCTTTAAATATCCCAACTGGTGAACAATTGTGACAGCACTACCAACAGATATGTCAAGTTGAGCACTGAGTTGTTTGATGGTGATCCGTCGATCATCTCGAACGAGTGTGTTCGCACGCTGCGCCATTGCAGGAGTCACAGCTGTGCACGGCCGGCCCGCACGCGGGAGATCAGACAGTCTTGCTTGACCTTGCGGCGATGATGACACACGCTCTGCCCAACGACTCACCGTGCTTTTGTCCACTGCCAGATCACCGTAGACATTCTGCAAGCGCCTATGAATATCTGAGATGCCCTGGTTTTCCGCCAAAAGAAACTCGATCACTGCCCGTTGTTTGCAACGCACATCCGTTACAGACGCCATTTTAACAGCTCCGTACAGCGCTGCCACCTGTCGGAAGTCAATGAAACTATACGAGACGAAGCGGGAATGTTTGAAAATATTCCACAAGAAATTTCCGGTTTTTTCAACCAAAATTGGCCGGGAAAAAAAATGTGTTGCATTACTTATTGAACTGCCCTCGTACAATGGGGCACAGGCAACTGGAGAATCTTATTCTTACCAGCATTCTCTTCCTGCTGCTGTTACTACAGCAATTAAACTTATTTTCAGAGACTTGGCTCATCTTGATCTTCTAACAAGGGAACCACCCCGTCGCACCCCCCTCAGATTTAGTTATAAATTGACACAGTGCATAAGCCTTGAAAAACTGAACACACATCAATCGAGAAAACAGGAACAAGTTGTGTGGAACTATGAAAAAATAAGCAAAATATACAAACTGAGTAGTCCATGTGCAAGATAGGCAACCTCAAGGACAATGTGAGCTGCGTATTGCTGTGGTCCCGTGGTTAGAGTGAGCAGCTGCGAAACGAGAAGTCCTTGGTTCGAATCTTCCCTCGAATGAAAATTTTACTTTCTTTATTTTCGCCAAGTTATGATCTATCCATTCATTCATTGACGCCTCTGTTCACTGTAATAAGTTTAGTGTCTGTGTTCTGCGACCGTACCGCAAAACCGTGCGATTAGTAGACGAAAGGACGTGCCTCTCCAATAGGAACGGAAAACATTTGATCGCAAGGTCATAGACCAACCGGTTCCTCCACAGGAAAACACGTCTAATGTATTCTATACGACACTGGTGACGGCATGTGCGTCACATGACAGGAATATGTTGTCGACCCACCAAACTTGCACACCTGGCGAATGGGTAAAAACATTCTTCTACCTTGCCCGATTTAGGTTTTCTTGTGGATGTGATAATCACTCCCAAAAAGTGATGAAAACATAAGAGTTTGTCACATAAACTGCAACAAATGAATGCAACAGTTTCACAGTCGCACAGTTTTCCCTGTGCTCTGTCAAAACATTTGTTTTTTACGTTTTCGAATGTTCCCGTGTGTAGACCGTCAATCCTGCATATGTCCAAGCAAATCTGAACATGTCCTGGAATTTTGGAGAGCGAAGTTGATTGTGTGTGAGTGCCTGAACTTTGATAATTATCTGAAAACAAAAGATTAAACTTTTCACTCGAGAGAAGACTTGAACCAAGGACCTCTCGTTCCGGAGCTGCTCACGCTAACCACGGGACCACGGCTCTCGTAAGCTCATATTCCACCTGATGTTGCCTACCTTGCACATGGACTACTCAGTTTGTATATTTTCCTTATTTTTTTCATAGTTCCACACAACTTCTTCCTGTTTTCTCGATTGATCTATGTTCAGTTTTTCAAGGCCTATCCCTGTGGCAACTTATAACTAAATCTGAGGAGGGTGCGATGGGGAGGTTCCCTTGTAAGGAAATGTCTGCATGGGCAGATACAGAACCCAAATGAATGTTTCAACAACATTATTGGGAACCGCCTTCCTAAAACTGTATTTGTAGGAATGCATCCAATGAAACTAAGAGTTCATGATGCTGTTATTACATTCAGTTGTGGAAATATTGGGAAGTGTTGGGCACTGAAAAAGCTCGGAGTTAATCCTGGTGAAAATATGATCACAGGGCTGCAACATTGCGATAAAATGAGGATAGCCGATGCAGACAGGTCTGCATCTAATATGGCCAAGAAAGCAAGACAAACATCCAGGAAGGTGAAAAAGAAGCTGGAAGACCTGCTAGAGGCCAAAGAGGGGCCGTCATATGCAGCAGGACAGTTTTAATTAACTGTAAGTAACAAATTTCAAAAGTTTTTTCTTTAAGGTCAGTTGCCCGCAAAATAAAAATTTTCAGTACATATGCCCCACTGTATCAGAAACTATCATAGACAAATGAATGAAATTTTCAGAGACCCTGCATAACATAAAAAGCCACCTCTGTTACTACATTCATTAATATTCCCCCATTAGGAAGTTCACAAAAAATATTTTCTCCATAAAAAAAACTTAATATTTTTTGTTAATAAATTTAAAAATTATTTCCTAAAAACTATAAAATGGATTAAGTAGATTTTAGTACAAAATGGTTCAAATGGCTCTGAGCACTATGGGACTCAACTGCTGTGGTCATCAGTCCCCTAGAACTTAGAACTACTTAAACCTAACTAACCTAAGGACATCACACACATCCATGCCCGAGGCAGGATTCGAACCTGCGACCGCAGCAGTCGCACGGTTCCGGACTGCGCGCCTAGAACCGCGAGACCACCGCGGCCGGCGGATTTTAGTACAGTTGACTGTATTAGCATCATGTAACATGCAGTAAAAAGATTAACGACCTGCATCAAATAGTTTTTTCGGAAATGGATCAAACACTTGACTACATTAATATGGGTTAGATAGGCAGGGTGTGGTCCCTTTAAATCCGGAGGTACACACAAAACACGACCCGAAATCACGCTAAACGAGTTCTCTGAAAATTGTCTGGAACAATTACGAGGATCGTTCCCCCATATATTTTTTAAAAAGTCATTATATACATACAAAAACGTCCTTGCTGGTGCTTCACATGTGAAATTTGTTCTGTGCGTCGGTGAAGTTTCGAATCGTCCTGCCAGATGGCAGAGCAGTAATACAGCGTCAAAATGGCGTCTACATTCGACTCACGTTACAAGCAGCGTGATGTTATTGAATTCTTGCGTGCAGAAACCGAGGTGAACATCCATAAAAGTTTGTGTGCAATGTATGGCGATGCTGCAGTTGATAGGAGTACAGTTGGGCGATGGGTAGAGAAAGAAAACGCAGAAACAGAGATCCATGATCAGCCACGCTCGGGACGTCCTGTGGATGCCATTATTCGTGCCGACAGGCGCACCACAACTCGACAATTGGCTCTACTGTTGTCGGTCAGCATTGGAAGTTTGTCTGCAGTGATCGAGACTCTCGGGCATTCAAAGGGGTGCTCACGATGGGTTCCACGAATGCTCACAATGGGCCACAAGATTCAAAGAAAGGCCACTTCATACGTTTGGGCCGCTTAAAGATTCTCTACGGGGGAACACACTTTGAACATGACGAGAGTGTCAGTCATGCTGTGAAAACGTGGCTACGCTTACAGGGCAAGAGCTTTTACCAGCAGGGAATTCATGCTTCTCCACAACGTTGGCGTACGGCCATAGAACGCGATGGAGACTTCATAGAAAAATAGGACATGGACAAGACATGTTGATGTATTTTTTTTGCCATCAGTCTACTGACTGGTTTGATGCGGCCCACCACGAATTCCTTTCCTGTGCTAACCTCTTCATCTCAGAGTAGCACTTGCAACCAACGTCCTCAATTATTTGCTTGACGTATTCCAATCTCTGTCTTGCTCTACAGTTTTTGCTCTCTACAGCTCCCTCTAGTACCATGGAAGTCATTCCCTCATGTCTTAGCAGATGTCCTATCATCCTGTCCCTTCTCCTTATCAGTGTTTTCCACATATTCCTTTCCTCACCGATTCTGCATAGAACCTCCTCATTCCTTACCTTATCAGTCCACCTAATTTTCAACATTCGTCTATAGCACCACATCTCAAATGCTTCGATTCTCTTCTGTTCCGGTTTTCCCACAGTCCATGTTTCACTACCATACAATGCTGTACTCCAGACGTACATCCTCAGAAATTTCTTCCTCAAATTAAGGCCGGTATTTGATATTAGTAGGCTTCTCTTGGCCAGAAATGCCTTTTTTGCCATAGCGAGTCTGCTTTTGATGTCCTCCTTGCTCCGTCCGTCATTGGTTATTTTACTGCCTAGGTAGCAGAATTCCTTAACTTCATTGACTTCGTGACCATCAATCCTGATGTTAAGTTTCTCGCTGTTCTCATTTCTACTACTTCTCATTACCTTCGTCTTTCTCCGATTTACCCTCAAACCATACTGTGTACTCATTAGACTGTTCATTCCGTTCGCCCGCATCTCGTGGTCGTGCGGTAGCGTTCTCGCTTCCCACGCCCGGGTTCCCGGGTTCGATTCCCGGCGGGGTCAGGGATTTTCTCTGCCTCGTGATGGCTGGGTGTTGTGTGCTGTCCTTAGGTTAGTTAGGTTTAAGTAGTTCTAAGTTGTCGGGGACTGATGACCATAGATGTTAAGTCCCATAGTGCTCAGAGCCATTTGAAGATTTTTTGTCATTCCGTTCAGCATATCATTTAATTCTTCTTCACTTTCACTCAGGATAGCAATGTCATCAGCGAATCCTATCATTGATATCCTTTCACCTTGTATTTTAATTCCACTCCTGAACCTTTCTTTCATTTCCATCATTGCTTCCTCGATGTACAGATTGAAGAGTAGGGGTGAAAGGCTACAGCCTTGTCTTACACCCTTCTTAATACGAGCACTTCGTTCTTGATCGTCCACTCTTATTATTCCCTCTTGGTTGTTGTACGTATTGTATATGACCCGTCTCTCCCTATAGCTTACCCCTACTTTTTTCAGAATCTCGAACAGCTCGCACCATTTTATATTGTCGAACGCGTTTTCCAGGTAGACAAATCCTATGAAAGTGTCTTGATTTTTCTTTAGCCTTGCTTCCATTATTAGCCGTAACGTCAGAATTGCCTCTCTCGTCCCTTTACTTTTCCTAAAGCCAAACTGATCGTCACCTAGCGCATTCTCAATTTTCTTTTCCATTCTTCTGTATATTATTTTTGTAAGCAGCTTCGATGCATGAGCTGTTAAGCTGATTGTGCGATAATTCTCGCACTTGTCAGCTCTTGCCGTCTTCGGAATTGTCTGGATGATGCTTTTCCGAAAGTCAGATGGTATGTCGCCAGACTCATATATTCTACACACCAACGTGAATAATCGTTTTGTTGCCACTTCCCCCAATGATTTTAGAAATTCTGATGGAATGTTATCTATCCCTTCTGCCTTATTTGACCGTAAGTCCTCCAAAGCTATTTTAAATTCGGATTCTAATACTAAATTCCCTATCTCTTCTAAATCGACTCCTGTTTCTTCTTCTATCACATCAGACAAATCTTCACCCTCATAGAGGCTTTCAATGTATTCTTTCCACCTATCTGCTCTCTCCTCTGCATTTAACAGTGGAATTCCCGTTGCACTCTTAATGTTACCACCGTTGCTTTTAATGTCACCAAAGGTTGTTTTGACTTTCCTGTATGCTGAGTCTGTCCTTCCAACAATCATATCTTTTTCGATGTCTTCACATTTTTCCTTCAGCCATTTCGTCTTAGCTTCCCTGCACTTCCTATTTATTTCATTCCTCAGCGACTTGTATTTCTGTATTCCTGATTTTCCTGGAACATGTTTGTACTTCCTCCTTTCATCAATCAACTGAAGTATTTCTTCTGTTACCCATGGTTTCTTCGCAGCTACCTTCTTTGTACCTATGTTTTCCTTCCCAACTTCTGTGATGGCCCTTTTTAGAGATGTCCATTCCTGTTCAACTGTACTGCCTACTGCGCTATTGAGTCCAGTATCTGACTTCGGAATCTCTGTCTGACCACGATGTATTCTAATTGAAATCTTCCCGTATCTCCCGGCCTTTTCCAAGTATACCACCTCCTCTTGTGATTCTTGAAAAGGGTATTCGCTATTACTAGCGAAAACTTGTAAACTTGTTACAGAACTCAATTAGTCTTTCTCCTCTTTCATTCCTTGTCCCAAGCACATATTCTCCTGTAACCTTTTCTTCTACTCCTGCCCCTACAACTGCATTCCAGTCGCCCATGACTATTAGATTTTCGTCCCCCTTTACATACTGCATTACCCTTTCAATATCCTCATACACTTTCTCTATCTGTTCATCTTCAGCTTGCTTCGTCGGCATGTATACCTGAACTATCGTTGTCGGTGTGGGTCTGCTGTCGATTCTGATTAGAACAACCCGGTCACTGAACTGTTCACAGTAACACACCCTCTGCCCCTACCTTCCTATTCATAACGAATCCTACACCTGTTATACCATTTTCTGCTGCTGTTGATATTACCCGACACTCATCTGACCAGAAATCCTTGTCTTCCTTCACTTCACTGACCCCTACTATATCTAGATTGAGCCTTTGCATTTCCCTTTTCAGATTTTCTAGTTTACCTAGCACGTTCAAGCTTCTGACATTCCATGCCCCGACTCGTAGAACATTATCCTTTCGTTGATTATTCAATCTTTTTCCCATGGTAACCTCCCCCTTGGCAGCCCCTCCCGGAGATCCGAATGGGGGACTATTCCGGAATCTTTTGCCTATGGAGAGACCATCATGACACTTCTTCAATTACAGGCCACATGTCCTGTGGATACACGTTAGTGTCTTTAATGCAGTGGTTTCCATTGCCTTCTGCATCCTCATGTCGTTGATCATTACGGATTCTACCGCCTTTAGGGGCAATTTCCCACCCCTAGGACAAAAGAGTGCCCTGAACCTCTATCCGCTCCTCCGCCCTCTTTGACAAGGCCGTTGGCAGAATGAGGCTGACTTCTTATACCGGAAGTCTTCGGCCGCCAATGCTGATTATTTATCAAAATTTAAGCAGTGGCGGGGATCGAACCCGGGACCGAAGACGTATTGATTATGAATCAAAGACGCTACCCCTAGACCATGGGTCAACAAATTGTGACTCTTAACAATAAATATATTCAGAGGAAAAAAAAATATGTGGGGCATTACCTATTGAACGACCCTCATAGTGCATGAGCCCACTCGAATGAATAACAGTTGTGAAAACACATTTGACCTGTTACCAACAAATAATCCTGCGCTAACAAGGAGTATCAAAACGGATACAGGGATTAGTGAACACAGGGTTGTCGTAGCGAGACTGAATACTGTAACTCCCAAAAGCACCAAAAATAAACGAAATATGTACATATGCAAAAAAAGCAGATAAAAAATTCGCGTGATGCCTTCCTGAGAGACGATCTCCATTCCTTCGAAATTAACAATGTAACTGTATACCACATGTGGGTTGAATAGAAAGAAATAGTATCGGCAGCAATTGAGACAATTCTACCAAATAAATTAACAAACGACGTAGCTGATCCCCGTGGTACACAAAACGGGTCTGGCCACTGTTGCTGAAACAACAATAAAAGTATGCCAAATTTAAACAGACGCAAAATCCCCAAGAATGGCGATCGTTTACAGAAGCTCGAAATTTGGCGCGGACTTCAATGCGAGATGGTTTCGAGACAGTTTCGTTGTGGAAATCCGGCAGAAAATCCTAAGAGGTTCTGGTCGTATGTAAAGTAGCCAGCGGCAAGACACAGCCTTCCCTGCGCGATAGCAAGGGAAATACTATCGATAAAAGTGCTGTTAAAGTAGAGTTACTAAACACAGGCTTGAGAAATTTTTTCACCGAAGAAGACGAAGTAAATGTTCCAGAATTCGAATCAGGAACAGCTGCCCATTTGACTAACATAGAAATAGATATTCTCAGAGTTGTGAAACAACTGAAATCACTTGATGAAAGCAATTCTTCCGGTCCAGACTATCAATCAATTAGGTTCTTTTCAGAGTACGCTGATGCAATAGCTCCACACTAAAAATTCATACGCAACCGCTCACTCGACCAAAGATCCCTACCCAAAGACTGGAAAGTTGCACAGGTCACACCAATATTCAAGAAAGGCAGTAGGAGTAATCAACTAAATTACAGGCCCATATCATTAACGTCGGCATGCAGCAGGATTGTGAAACATATATTGTGCTCGAACATTATGAATTATCTCGAAGAAAACGGTCTATTAACTCACATTCAACACGGATTTGCAAAACAGTTCTTGTGATACACAACTAGCTTTTTACTCACTCGAAATGTTGAGTGCTGATACCTTATGTGAAGATTTCCAGAAGCGTTTTCACACAGTGCCTGATAACCGACTTGTAATCAAATGGCGTGCTTACAGAATATCGACTCAATTATGCGACTGCATTCGTCATTTGCTCTCAGAGAGGTCAAAGTGCCTAGTAATTGACGGAAAGTCATGGAGTAAAACAGAAGTGATTTCTGGCGTTCCCAAGGTAGTGTTATAGGCCCTTTGCTCTTCCTCATCTACATAAACGATTTGGGAGACAGTCTGAGCAGCCGTCTTACGTTGTTTGCTAATGATGCTCTCGTTTATCGTTCAGTAAAGGCATCAGAAAATCAAAACAAATTTCAATACGATTTAGAAAAGATGGTGCGAAAATTGGCAATTCACACTCAATAATGAAAAATGTGAGGTCATCCACATTCGTGCTAAAAGGAATCCATTAAACTTCGGTTACACGATAAATCAGCCAAATCCAAATGTTAGAAATTCAACTGAATACCTAGGAGTTACAATTACTAACAATTTAAATGGGAAAGAATCCATGGAAAATGTTGTGGGGAAGGCTAACCAAAGACTTAGTTTTATTGGCAAAACACTTACAAAATGTAACAGATCTAGTAAGAAGAGTGTCTATACTACGCTTGTCCGTCCTCTTTTTAGAGTACTGCTGCGCGCTGTGGGATCCTTACCAGATAAGATCCACGGAGTACATCGAGAAAGTTCAAAGAAGGGCAGCACGGTTTGTATTATGAGAAACAGGGGAGACAGTGTTACGAATATGATACCGGATTTGGGGTGGCAATTATTAAAACAAAGGCGTTTCTCGTTGTGGCGGGATCTTCTCACGAAATTTCTCCTCCGATTGCGAAAATATTTTGTTGCCGACGACCTACATCGGGAGAAACGATCATAATAATAAAATAAGAAACATCATACCTCTCACGGAAAAAATATAATTTTCGTTTTTGTCCGCGCACTATTTGAGATTGGAATAATAGAGAATTATTGTTAAGATGATTCAGTGTACACAGTGAAATGCCTGGGCTAGCAGGACAAAGCGGATTAGGTTGTGGAAAGGGGCCAAAATATGTTTCTGTCAGTTGCACTCAACATACAAACTTTATTGCAAAAAAATGGTGCAAATGGCTCTGAGCACTATGGGACTTAACTACTGAGGTCATCAGTTCCCTAGAACTTAGAACTACTTAAACCTAACTAACCTAAGGACATCACACACATCCATGCCCGAGGATGGATTCGAACCTGCGACCGTAGCGGTCGCGCAGTTCCAAACTGAAGCGCCTAGAACCGCTCGGCCACTCCGGCCGGCCAAACTTTATTCTTCAACACACAATATTACAACAAGAATGCAAAACACTCAAAACGTTAATCGACCTCCTGTTCGAAATGGTTTCACCAAACAATTGAAGAACAAATGGCCCCAATCGTGACGGTGCACCGTCTTGTTCAAACACTGTCCGTGGCTGAAATTCCTGTAACTGAGATACAGCATAAAGTGTGGAAGGGTATCTCTGAAAACTTAGTAAGTCACGCTACCATTTGCAACAAACGGCACAGATGTGTCTAGCATAGTTACCTAGAAACAAACTTCGGTAATAAGGAAGGAAGGTTGGTTTTAACGTCCCGTCGACGTCAAGGTCATTAGAGACGGAGCACAGATTGCGGTTGTGCCGAGGATGGGGAAGGAAAGCGACCGCACCGTTTCAGAAGAATCATCCCAGCGTTTGCCTGGAGCGATTTGAGGAAATCACAAAAAAACCTAAATGTGGATGGCCGGACGCGGGATTTAACCGTCGTCCTCCCGAATGGGACTCCAGTGTGTTAACCAGTGCGCCATATCGCTCGGTTTCGTAATGGGGGAATAGCTTCATGCTCACTCTGTGCCGTATATAGAAGAACCAGGAGGGGACGATAAGAATGGTAGATCGAAAACGATGTGCTCGAATTAAAGAAGGTGTAAGACAGGGATGCAACCTTTCGCGTCTACTGTCCAAGAACCAATGACGAAAAGGAAGGAAATCTTCAGGCAGAAGAAGCACTCCGTCTTCAGACCACAAGTGGCTCATCTGTACCGTCCGACCGCCGTGTCATCCTCAGCTGAGGATGCGGATAGGAGGGGCGTGTGGTCAGCACACCACTCTGCTGGTCGTTATGATGGTTTTGTTTGACCGGAGCCGCTACTATGCGGTCGAGTAGCTCCTCAGTCGGTATCACGAGGCTGAGTGCATCCCGAAAATGGCAACAGCGCATGGCGGCCGGGATGGTCACCCATCCAAGTGCCGACCACGCCCGACAGCGCTTAACTTCGGTGGTCTCACGGGAACCGGGGGCGCTGATGACCTCAATGTTGAGCGCACATAAGCCACAACACACACAGACACACACACACACACACACACACGGGAACCGGTGTATCCACTGTGGCAAGGCCATTGCCAAATCCTCAGGAATGGGACTGCAAATCCAAGGTGAAGTGATACCGGTCCTAACATTCGCTGATGACGTATCTATCGCCAGTGAGACTGAAAAAGAAATTAAGCACCTGTTACATGGAAGTGCAGAATATGGAATGAGAGTGAAGTGCAGAAAAACGAAAGTGCCGTGGGGTATCAGAAATGACATCAGCTGTAAAATTAACATTAAAACTCAGGAGTATGAAGTAAAGGCGTTATGTTACCATGGAAGCGAAATAACACTTGATGGGCTAAGCAAGGAGGACATGGAAAGAAGACCGGCGCAGGAGTCGTCTGCCTATCACGTAGAGTCCTGTATGGATGATGACACAGTAGGAAGCATTCCTGGCGTACAGAAAGAACTGAAAGAGCTAGAAACAGGTCCGGATGGAATCCCAGTTCCGTTTCACAAATAGTGCTCTACATGATGGCCACTTACACTGCTGGCCACCGTAAATGCAACACCCTGAAGGAAGCATCCGAATCAAGTGAAATTTACACCATGGGGTTGCAGCAATGAGATAGGGAACTGATTAGAATTTCAGCGCAGACGCACATCACGCGCGCCTGTGGCGCCACCTCATAGCGCCATTTAAGGCTTGGCGACTTCGACGAGTGTACGTTCGGCACGTGTGTTTACCTTGTGGTTGTTTCACAAGACGATCACTTATGCCTTGTAGACAACAGCGAACATCGTTTGATCAAGTATCCCAGTTCGACAGAGGAAGGATAGTGGCTTACCGAGATTGTGGATTATCATACAGACAAATCGCTAGTCGTGTTGGACGAAACCAAACAACTGTAATGCGGATATGTGACCGTTGGATGCAGGAGGGTACGACGGACCGACGTGGTCGATCGCATTCACCTCGGTGCACCACTGCACGTGCTGATAGGCAAATTGTGCGCATGGCAGTGACGGATCGCTCAGTGACATCCCGAACCATAGCACAGCACATTGCGTCTGTAACGCATCATCCAGTGTCTGCGCTTACCATTCGACGCCGTTTACAGCAGAGTGGTCTGTCCGCAAGACGTCCATTGCTTCGTCTACCATTGACGCAGAACCACAGACGTCTCCATCGCCAATGGTGTGATGACAGACGGATGTGGACGGCAGAATGGAATGACGTTGTCTTTACTGACGATGCACGCTTCTGTCTGCAGCACCACGATGGTCGGATTCGAGTGTGGAGACACCGAGGAGAGAGGACGCTGAACAGCTGCATTATGCACCGCCACACTGGTCTTGCACCGGGTATTATGGTATGGGGCGGTATTGGATATTACTCTCGCACGCCTCTAGTACGCATTGCCGGTACTTTAAATAGCCGGCGCTACATATCCGAAGTGCTGGAGCCAGTTGTCCTTCCTTACCTTCAGGGCTCGGCCACAGCCATATTTCAACAGGATAATGCGCGACCACACGTGGCACGCATTGTCCAAAGGTTCTTCGTCAATAACCAGATTGAATTGCTTCCCTGGCCGGCTCGCTCTCCGGATCTTTCGCCGATAGAAGACATGTGGTCCACGGTTGCTCAACGAGTGACCCAGATTACATCCCCAGCTGTCACACCAGATGATCTTTGGCAACGTGTGGAAGCTGCTTGGGCTGCTGTACCCCAGCAGTACCTCTTTGACTCAATGCCGAGACGTGTGGCAGCGGCGATCTCCAACAATGGCGGCTACTCTGGCTACTGATTCTGGCAGGAAGCACATGTCACAGACGTCTGTAAACGTAATCATTTGATACTTGGTCAACATGTTATCTACAAAATAAATTTTGTTGTGCTACCTCTTGTCTTTCTTGGTGTTGCATTTATGGTGGCCAGCAGTGTACTTACAAGGAGAGGCCACGACGTTTGGAACGCGGATTTACGGCAAACTTCGTACACTCGTAGTACTCCATGAGGACAACAAAATGTGTAAGCAGTAGCGCGCACTTCTCAAGCGTTACTGAGAAAATCGCAAGATAATTTCGGTCGTCAAATATACACGTGTGCGTGGCCATTTTTACCATGAGGCGGCGGCAGCCGAGTGGTTAGCGTTCAAGTCCACTGTCATGGCCTGACAGTAAAGTGGAAACGTCGACGGACACGTACAGCACAACAACATACAGGTCAACCTCGTCTGTTGACTGACAGAGACCGCCAACAGCTGAAGAGGGTCGTAATGTGTTATAGGCAGACATCTAACCAGACCATCACACACGATATCTAAACTGCATCAGCATCCACTGCAAGTACTGTGAGTTAGGCGGAAGGTGAGAAAATTTGGATTTTACGATCGAGCGGCTGCTCATGAGCCACGCACCGATCGAGGTGGCGCAGTGGTTAGCACAATGGACTCGCATTCGGGAGGACGACGGTTCAATCCCGTCTCCGGCCATCCTGATTTAGGTTTTCCGTGATTTCCCTAAATCGCTTCAGGCAAATGCCGGGATGGTTCCGTTGAAAGGGCACGGCCGATTTCCTTCCACATCCTTCCCTAACCCGAGCATGAGCTCCGTCTCTAATGACCTCGTTGTCGACGGGACGTTAAACACTAATCTCCTCCTCCTCCTCATGAGCCACACGCCACGCCAGTAAACGCCAAACAACGCTTCGCTTGGTGTAGGGGGGAGGGGGGGGGTAAACATTGGACGACTGAAGAGTGGATAAACGTTGTGTGGAGTGAGGAATCACGGTACACAATGTGGCGATCCGATGGCAGGGTGTGGGTACGGCGCATGCCCGTGAACGTCATCTGCCAGCGTGTGTAGTGGCAACACTAAAATTCGGAGGCGCTGGTGTTATGGCGTGGCCGTGTGTTTCGTGGAGGGGGCTTGTGCCCCTTGTTGTTTTACGTGGCACCATCACAGCACAGACCTACATTGATGTTTTAAGCACCTTCTTCGTTGCCACTGTTAAAGAGCTACTTTGGGATGGCGATTGCATCTTTCAACATGATCGAGCACCTGTGCATAATGCACGGCCTCTTGCGGAGTGGTGACACGACAATAACATCCCTGTAATGGACTGGCCTGCACAGAGTCCTGACCTGAATCCTCTACAGCACCTTCGGATTTTTTTTTGCGAACGCCGTTTCGTGCCAGACCCCACCGACCGACATCGATACCTCTCCTCAATGCAGCACTCCGTGAAGAATGGGCTGCCATTCCCCAAGAGACCTTCCAGCACCTGATTGAACATTTGGCTGCGAGAGTGGAAGCTGTCTTCAAGCCTAAGGGTGGGCCAACACCGTACTGAATTCCAGCATTACCGATGTAGGGCGCCACGAACTTGCAAGTCATTTTCAGCCAGGTGTCCGGATACTTTTGATCACATAGTGTAAGTACACTATTGGCCATTAAAATTGCTACACCGAGAAGAAATGCAGATGATAAACGGGTATTTGTTGGACAAATATATTGTACTAGAACTGACTTCTGATTGCATTTTCACGCAACTTGGGTGCATAGATCCTGAGAAATCAGTACCCAGAACAACCACCTCTGACCCTAATAATGGCCTTCATACGCTTCGGCATTGAGTCAAACAGAGCTTGGATGGCGTGTACAGGTACAGCTGCCCACGCAGCTTCAACACGATACCACAGTTCATCAGGAGTAGTGACTGGGGTATTGTGACGAGCCAGTTGCTCGGCCGCCATTGACCAGACGTTTTCAATTGGTGAGAGATCTGGAGAATGTGCCGGCCAGGGCAGCAGTCGTACATTTTCTGTATCCAGAAAATCGCAAGGATTGAACGATGGGTAGAGCCACAGGTTGTAACACATCTGAAATGTAACGTACACTGTTCAAACTGCTGTCAATGCGAACAAGAGGTGACCGAGACGTGTAACCAATGGCACCCCGCACCATCACGCCGGGTGATACGCCAGTATGGCGATGACGAATACACGCTTCCAATGTGCGTTCACCGCGATGTCGCCAAACACGGATGCGACCATCACGATGCTGTAAACAGAACCTGGATTCATCAGAAAAAATGACGTTTTGCCACTCGTGCAATCAGAACCTGTCTGTGATGCAGCGTCAAGAGTAACCGCAGCCACGGTCTCCGAACTGATAGTCCGTGCTGCTGCAAACGTCGTCGAACTGTTCGTGCAGATGGTTGTTGTCTTGCAAACGTCCCCATCTGTAGACTCGGGGATCGAGACGTGGCTGCACGATCCGTTACGGCCGTGCGGATAAGATGCCTGTCATCTCGACTGCTAGCGATACGAGGCCGTTGGGATCCAGAATGGCGTTCCGTATTACCCTCCTGAACCCACCGATTCCATATTCTGCTAACAGTCATTGGATATCGACCGACGCGAGCAGCAATGTCGGGATACGATGAACCGCAATCGCGATAGGCTACAATCCGACCTTTATCAAAGTCGGAAACGTGATGGTACGCATTTCTCCTCCTTACACGAGGCATCACAACAACGTTTCACGAGGCAGCGCCGGTCAACTGCTGTTTGTGTATGAGAAATCGGTTGGAAACTTTCCTCATGTCAGCACGTTGTAGGTGTCGCCACCGGCGCCAACCTTGTTTGAATGCTCTGAAAAGCTAATCATTTGCATATCACAGCATCTTCTTCCTGCCGGTTAAATTTCGCGTATGTTGCACGTCATCTTTCTGGTGCAGCAATTTTAATGGCCAGTAGTGTACCAGTGCTGTATTCACCTACTGGTACGTGGCAAACCGCCTAAAACCCACATCCAGTCCAGGGTGGCTGGCTGCTGCATCCTCTCCCCCCCCCCCCCCCCCCCCCCGCCCTCCCCCCGGTCGGTAATCCATCGGGCGGATTAGATTCGTTGCCTGTGAACCAGTGACCTTGACGTGGGTGCTCTAGCGCGCGCGGGTTTCTGGGTGGGTAAAATCCAGATTTTCTATCATCTCGGTTCGTTAGTTAAGAGCAGATCATCCCGTGGCTCTACAGGAGTCTGACAGCGAGGGAGACGCGAATTGGCGCCAGACAACCGTTTGGCATAGTTCACATCATCCTATAGTATACGACAAGCAACTCTTAAACTTTTCTCTTTGCCACGGCAGACGTGGACCCGTTACATATCTGAACTGAAAGAGTCGTAGAAAGGAAACGGTACGTTTTTGGACTTACTCACCCTCCTTTACAAGCCCTACAAGTTTCTAATGCGAATTTCCGGGCACCCTGTATGTACGGGTACCGCTCTGGAATCATCCAATCTTCGAAGCCAACTTTATCGAGGCTTTTTTTTAGAATTGCGTCTAAGTGCTGTTGGAAATTATGTGCTGGCACTGGACTTGTAAACAGCGACTGTAGAATTTTTCGTGAGTTTCGCGGGGCTCTGCCGTCGTCATTCTGGAAATAGCGGCAAATAAGTCGCAGCGGCGGAACGTTGTGTTGGCCAACTGCGAACCGTAAATCCCAAAGCGACGAGGTCGCCGCGTCGCCCGGCTGGAAATATCTGCTGCTGGGCCTGACTCACCAGCGCGCTACACGCACTAGCATAGCCGCTTACGAGAATCTGCTCGACGGAACTTACCCACCAAAACGGACTAAATTACCGCGATATCGTCGTACCATCACGACCACGATCATCACTACATAACCACCACCGCCATGTTTTTTTGAGTGATCAGTTTTCTGACTCGTTTCTTGCGGCCCGTCACGAATTCCCCGCCTGTGGCAACCTCTTCAACTCAGAGCAGCACTTCTACATCTTCATATACACTCCGCTAGCCACCAAGCGGTGTGTGGCGGAGGGCAAAATTCGCCCCTAAGTCATATCCCCGCGCCCCTCCCTCTGTTCCACTCGCGGATCGCGCGAGAGAAAAACGACTGTCTGAACGCCTCATCTACATCTACGTGATTACTCTGCAATTCACATTTAAGTGCTTGGCAGAGGGTTCACCGAACCACAATCATACTATCTCTCTACCATTCCACTCCCGAACAGCGCGCGGGAAAAACGAACACCTAAACCTTTCTGTTCGAGCTCCGATTTCTCTTATTTTATTTTGATGATCATTCCTACCTATGTAGGTTGGGCTCAACAAAATATTTTCGCATTCGGAAGAGAAAGCTGGTGACTGAAATTTCGTAAATAGATCTCGCCGCGACGGAAAACGTCTTTGCTTTAATGACTTCCATCCCAACTCGCGTATCATATCTGCCACACTCTCTCCCCTATTACGTGATAATACAAAACGAGCTGCCCTTTTTTGCACCCTTTCGATGTCCTCCATCAATCCCACCTGGTAAGGATCCCACACCGCGCAGCAATATTCTAACAGAGGACGAACGAATGTAGTGTAAGCTGTCTCTTTAGGGGACTTGTTGCATCTTCCAAGTGTCCTGCCAATGAAATGCAACCTTTGGCTCGCCTTCCCCACAATATTATCTATGTGGTCTCTCCAACTGAAGTTGTTCGTAATTTTAACACCCAGGTACTTAGTTGAATTGACAGCCTTGAGAATTGTACTATTTATCGAGTAATCGAATTCCAACGGATTTCTTTTGGAACTCGTGTGGATCACCTCACACTTTTCATTATTTAGCGTCAACTGCCACCTGCCACACCCTACAGCAATCTTTTCTAAATCGCTTTGCAACTGGTACCGGTTTTCGGATGACCTTACTAGACGGTAAATTACAGCATCATCTGCGAACAACCTAAGAGAACTGCTCAGATTGTCACCCAGGTCATTTATATAGATCAGGAACAGCAGAGGTCCCAGGACGCTTCCCTGGGGAACACCTGATATCACTTCAGTTTTACTCGATGATTTGCCGTCTAGTACTACGAACTGCGACCTTCCTGACGGGAAATCACGAATCCAGTCGCACAACTGAGACGATACCCCATAGGCCCGCATCTTGATTAGAAGTCGCTTGTGAGGAACGGTGTCAAAAGCTTTCCGGAAATCTAGAAATACGGAATCAACTTGAGATCCCCTGTCGACAGCGGGCATTACTTCGTGCAAATAAAGAGCTAGCTGCGTTACACAAGAACGATGTTTTCTGAAACCGTGCTGATTACGTATCAATAGAGTGTTCCCGTCGAGGTGATTCATAATGTTTGAATACAGTATATGCTCCAAAATCCTACTGCAAACCGACGTCAATGATATAGGTCTGTAGTTAGATGGACTACTCCTACTACCCTTCTTAAACACTGGTGCGACCTGCGCAATTTTCCAATCTGTCGGTACAGATTTATCGGTGAGCGAGCGGTTGTGTATGATTGCTAAGTAGGTAGCTATTGTATCAGCGTAATCTGAAAGGAACCTAATCGGTATACAATGTGGACCACAAGACTTACCCGTATCTATAATATAATATAATATAAACCTCTCGATCCCCCAATTCTGAGGTATAAACTGAACTTTTAAACAACCAGTTATTTGAATGAGACAAGAAAGTACTCATATACACTATTTATAACATGGTAATTTTGAACGTTGCCCTGTTGCCACTCCCCACCATTGACGTCCAATATACTGTCATCTGGTGGAAGCGCTAGTTAAAATTTAAAAATTCTTTTTAAAACTTTTTTAATTTATAGGAGCGGTAGTGACCTAGAAAATAAAAATAAAATACGATGCTGATAAAACACATCATTTAAAAATTTTTTAAAAAAGATTTTTAAATTTTTACCTACCGCATTCACCAGATGACGGTATATTGGAACTGAACGGCGGGGAGTGGTTACAGGGCAATGTTAAACGAGCGTGTGTGAGTACTTTCTTGTCTCATTAAAAAACTGGTTGTTTAAAAGTTGAGTTTATACCTCAGAATTGGGGCATCGAGTAGTTTATATTGTATTATATTAATTATTACATATTATATTTTATACAGATTGCCAGATTTAATAAAAATCATTGATACAGCCACTGCGGAGTTTTCTTTGAAATAATGTCGAAGTTTGGCTGTGGTTGCCCGGCATAAAAAGGAGAAAATAAATAAAACTTTCCGCGAAATGAGAGGGACCTGACACAGTGATATTTACCCGAAGGTTTTGTAAGGTGTCAGGCAAATCAAACACCTTCCATGAAAACCCTGACATGGTAGCAAATGCCACAGTATGTCACATAGCTCCGAATAAATCCTGACATTACATCCCCTTTTTACGTAACACTAGTGTCGATCGTCAATTAAATCTCATGGTAATCACATTTGCTACAAGAAGTTAAAATCTGAAACGCGATGATTTTCTGTTGTATAATTATTGAGAAGCCACATCAGCCACTGTAATTTACGAACAGTTAGATAAGTAATTAAAGATAATTGAGGGTCACTGTAGACCATTTTGATAGTTTTCTCTTTTTATGAAACTTAACTTAAATCTAGATTATAGATGTGATATGGCATAGGTCATCCTTCGATCCATTGTAGAACTTGGAAACCCATTCAGGGAATATTCGTTCACATTTTTGTTGAACACAGTTGGTTTTTATCATCCTGTATTAAAATATTTCCTTTTATCAATAGTGCAATTTACAAATAATGTTTTGTGAGTAGAAGAAAATTTCGAACGGTAAACTTAACTGCTTTTTCGCCGTTATTTTACCAGCTAACTAAAAATAGGAAAGCCTTGGACCCCTTCCACTATATGTAGTTAGTATTAAGATTCTTTTACAGGGAGTGCAGTGGAGCTGACGCTGAAATCATTAAGTATTTGATTATATCATCGCTAGTCTCTAACGCTATAGGTACAGCAATAAGGAATAGCGCAGTAGGCAGTACAGTTGAAGAGGAATGGACATCTCTAAAAAGGGCCATCACAGAAGTTGGGAAGGAAAACACAGGTACAAAGAAGGTAGCTGCGAAGAAACCATGGGTAACAGAAGAAATACTTCAGTTGATTGATGAAAGGAGGAAGTACAAACATGTTCCGGGAAAATCAGGAATACAGAAATACAAGTCGCTGAGGAATGAAATAAATAGGAAGTGCAGGGAAGCTAAGACGAAATGGCTGCAGGAAAAATGTGAAGACATCGAAAAAGATATGATTGTCGGAAGGACAGACTCAACATACAGGAAAGTCAAAACAACCTTTGGTGACATTAAAAGCAACGGTGGTAACATTAAGAGTGCAACGGGAATTCCACTGTTAAATGCAGAGGAGAGAGCAGATAGGTGGAAAGAATACATTGAAAGCCTCTATGAGGGTGAAGATTTGTCTGATGTGATAGAAGAAGGAACAGGAGTCGATTTAGAAGAGATAGGGGATCCACTATTAGAATCGGAATTTAAAAGAGCTTTGGAGGACTTACAGCGAAATAAGGCAGAAGGGATAGATAACATTCCATCAGAATTTCTAAAATCATTGGGGGAAGTGGCAACAAAACGACTATTCACGTTGGTGTGTAGAATATATTAGTCTGGCGACATACCATCTGACTTTCGGAAAAGCATCATCCACACAATTCCGAAGACGGAAAGAGCTGACAAGTGCGAGAATTATCGCACAATCAGCTTAACAGCTCATGCATCGAAGGTGCTTGCAAGAATAATATACAGAAGAATGGAAAAGAAAATTGAGAATGCGCTAGGTGACGATCAGTTTGGCTTTAGGAAAAGTAAAGGGACGAGAGAGGCAATTCTGACGTTACGGCTAATAATGGAAGCAAGGCTAAAGAAAAATCAAGACACTTTCATAGGATTTGTCGACCTGGAAAAAGCGTTCGACAATATAAAATGGTGCAAGCTGTTCGAGATTCTGAAAAAAGTAGGGGTAAGCTATAGGGAGAGACGGGTCATATACAATATGTACAACAACCAAGAGGGAATAATAAGAGTGGACGATCAAGAACGAAGTGCTCGTATTAAGAAGGGTGTAAGACAAGGCTGTAGCCTTTCGCCCCTACTCTTCAATCTGTACATCGAGGAAGCAATGATGGAAATAAAAGAAAGGTTCAAGAGTGGAATTAAAATACAAGGTGAAAGGATATCAATGATAGGATTCGCTGATGACATTGCTATCCTGAGTGAAAGTGAAGAAGAATTAAATGATCTGCTGAACGGAATTAACAGTCTAATGAGTACACAGTATGGTTTGAGAGTAAATCGGAGAAAGACGAAGGTAATGAGAAGTAGTAGAAATGAGAACAGCGAGAAACTTAACATCAGGATTGATGGTCACAAAGTCAATGAAGTTAAGGAATTCTGCTACCTAGGCAGTAAAATAACCAATGACGGACGGAGCAAGGAGGACATCAAAAGCAGACTCGCTATGGCAAAAAAGGCATTTCTGGCCAAGAGAAGCCTACTAATATCAAATACCGGCCTTAATTTGAGGAAGAAATTTCTGAGGATGTACGTCTGGAGTACAGCATTGTATGGTAGTGAAACATGGACTGTGGGAAAATCGGAACAGAAGAGAATCGAAGCATTTGAGATGTGGTGCTATAAACGAATGTTGAAAATTAGGTGGACTGATAAGGTAAGGAGTGAGGAGGTTCTATGCAGAATCGGAGAGGAAAGGAATATGTGGAAAACACTGATAAGGAGAAGGGACAGGATGATAGGACATCTGCTAAGAAATGAGGGAATGACTTCCATGGTACTAGAGGGAGCTGTAGAGGGCAAAAGCTGTAGAGGAAGACAGAGATTGGAGTACGTCAAGCAAATAATTGAGGACGTAGGTTGCAAGTGCTACTCTGAGATGAAGTGGTTAGCACAGGAAAGGAATTCGTGGCGGGCCGCATCAAACCAGCCAGTAGACTGATGACCAACCAACAAAAGTCTCACTGAACTCTTCTGAACTCTACATGTCATGTGTGGTCTTCCGTCTCTTTACCAGCAACAGGTCCCAGGTTCAAACTAGTCAATTCCCTAAGAGCTCAGAGCGTCGTTGGACGAAAGTGGTTGGGAGACACGGCTTAGAACAAAAAGACACCACGCAGAATGTTAAAGTTTTTCTTCGCGCAGATGCCAAACGAAAAGCGAGCTCGTGCGCGTACGGTGTGTAGAGTCGTGTAAGTACTGCATCCCGACCTAGAGACGGTGACTCACGGAGAAAACAGCTCGCACTGCTGTGTCAAGCGTAATCCCGTAGCGCAGCTGGGGTTAGATAGCGAGCGCCGCTGGAACAACAGCTCTAGCCGGCGAGATCCATCTGCAAGCGGGGCGCGGGCCAAGTCCCCCGCAAACAGTCGTCCCCGCGGACTCCAGATTACGATAGCGCAGCGGAGCCCGGTGCGCGGTTTGCCGTGGGATGAAGGCGGCCACGGCGGGCGAGGTCGCGATAGGCCAGTCTGGGCGGCGCCGGTGGCGTATAAAAGCAGCGGCGTGGCGCCGCGGGGGGGAAGTCGCCGCGTAGCAACGGCGGTGGCGGTCATGGACGTCGTGGAGGCGGTCGAGGGCGACTTCGGCCCCATAGAGCGCGCCACAGGTAGGGCCTGCAGTCCGCTTAATACTACACTACTGGCCACAACAAGAACAAATGCAGATAATAAACGGGTATTCATTGGACAAATATATGACACTAGAACTGACATGTGATCACATTTTCACGCAATTTGGGTGCATAGATCCTGAGAAATCAGTACCCAGAACAACCACCTCCGGCCTCGATACGCCTGCGCATTGACTCAGAGCTTGGATGGCGTGTACAGGTACAGCTGCCCATGCAGCTTCAACACGATGCCACAGTTCATCGAGAGTAGTGACTGCCGTATTGTGACGAGCCAGTTGCTCGGCCACCATTGAACAGGCCTTTTCAATTGGTGAGAGATCCGGAGAATGTGCTGGCCAGGGCAGCAGTCGAACATTTTCTCTATCCAGAAAGACTCGTACAGGACCTGCACCATGTTCGAGTATAATGACTTCCCTGGAGACTAGAAATCTACTCTGTAGGAATCAGCATGGGTTTCCAAAAACACTGTCGTGTGAAACCCAGCTCGCGTTATTCGTCCACGAGACTCAGAGGGCCATAGACACGGGTTCACAGGTGTTTCTTGACTTCCGCAAGGCGTTCGTTACAGTCCCCCACAGTCGTTTAATGAACAAAGTAAGAGCATATGGACTATCAGACCAATTGTGTGATTGGGTTGAAGAGTTCCTAGATAACAGAACGCAGCGTGTCATTCTCAATGGAGAGAAGTCTTCCGAAGTAAGTGTCATTTCAGGTGTGCCGCATGGGACTGTCATAGGACCGTTGCTATTCACAATACACATAAATGACCTTGTGGATGACATCGGAAGTTCACTGAGGCTTTTTGCGGATGATGCTGTGGTGTATCGAGATGTTGTAACAATGGAAAATTGTACTGAAATGCAGGAGGATCTGCAGCGAATTGACGCATGGTGCAGGGAATGGCAACTGAATCTAAATGTACACAATTGTAATGTGCTGCGAATACATAGAAAGAAAGATCCCTTAACATTTAGCTACAAAATAGGTCAGCAACTGGAAGCAGTTAATTCCATAAATTATCTGGGAGTACGCATTAGGAGTGATTTAAAATGGAATGATCACATAAAGTTGATCGTTGGTAAAGCAGGTGCCAGACTGAGATTCATTGGAAGAATCCTAAAGAAATTCAATCCGAAAACAAAGGAAGTAGCTTACAGTACGCTTGTTCGCCCACTGCTTCAATACTGCTCAGCAGTGTGGGATCCGTACCACATGGGGTTGATAGAAGAGAGAGAGCAGATCCAACGGAGAGCAGCGCGCTTCGTTACAGGATCATTTAGTAATCGCAAAAGCGTTGCGGAGATAACAGATAAACTCGAGTGGAAGACTCTGCAGGAGAGACGCTCAGTAGCTCGGTACGGGCTTTTGTTAAAGTTTCGAGAACACACCTTCACCGAAGAGTCAAGGAGTGTATTGCTCCCTCCTACGTATATCTCGCGAAGAGACCGTGAGGATAAAATCAGAGATAATAGAGCCCACAGAGAAGCATACCGACAATCCTCCTTTCCACGAACAATACGAGACTGGAATAGAAGGGAGAACCGATAGAGGTACTCAAGGTACCCTCCGCCACACATCGGCAGGTGGCTTGCGTAGTATGGATGTAGATGTAGATGAAGATGTAGATCCTGCTGATATGTAGGGTTTCGCAGGCATCGAAGGAAGGGTAGAGCCACGGGTCGTAACACATCCGAAATGTAACGTCCAGTGTTCAAAGTGCCGTCAATGCGAACAAGAGTTGACTGAGACATGTAACCGATGGCACCCCATACCATCACGCCGGGTGATACCCCAGTATGGCGTTGACGAATACACGCTTCCAATGTGCGTTCATAGCGATGTCGCCAAACACTGATGCGACCATAATGATGCTGTAAACAGAACCTGGATTCATCCGAAAAAATGACGTTTTTCCATCCGTGCACCCAGGTTCGTCGTCGACTACACCATCGCAGGCGCTCCTGTCTGTGATGCAGCGTCAAGGGTAACCGCAGCCGTGGTCTCCGAGCTGATAGTCCGTGCTGCTGCAAACGTCGTCGAACTGTTCGTGCAGATGGTTGTTGTCTTGCAAACGTCTCCATCTGTTGACTCGGGGATCTAGAGGTGGCTGCACGATCCGTTACAGGTGTGCGGATAAGATGCCTGTCATCTCGACTGCTAGTGATACGAAGCCGTTGGGATCCAGTACGGCACTGCGGAACCTACCGATTCCATATTCTGCTAACAGTCATTGGACCTCGACCAACGCGACCACCAATGTCGGGATACGATGAACCGCAATCGCGATAGGCTACAATCCGACCTTTATCAAAGTCGGAAACGTGATGGTACGCATTTCTCCTCTTTGCACGTGGCACGTTTCACCAGGCAACGCCGGTCAACTGCTGTCTGTGTATGAGAAATGGGTTGGAAACTTTCCTCATGTCAGCACGTTGTAGGTGTCCCCACCGCCGCCAACCTTGTGTGAATGCTCTGAAGAGCTAATCATTTGCATCTTCTTACTGTCGGTTAAATTTCGCGTCTGTAGCGAGTCATCTTCGTGGTGTAGCAATTTTAATGTCCGGTAGTGTACTTGCTATGTAGATTGAAAGGGGAGGTGGCAGGAAGGAAAGTAAAGGAAAGAGACTATTGATATCAGCTGCATCAGGACTTGGTGCGGCATCAGCGAAGGGAGTGAAAATCTGTGCTGTACAGGAATACGAACCCGTGATCACCGGCTTACTAAGCAGCTGCGATGAGAACTGTGCCACCCACAGTTTATCACAATTGCGCAGACTATTTTGGCACGCCTCTCGGCCGACCCACATTCCCAAATGGCGGCACCTATCCACAGTCCCTGCTCCATGATCGCTAGTTACGCTGGAGAGCCAAAGAAACAGGTACACCTGCCTAATATCGTGTAGGGACCCCTTTGAGCACGCAGAAGTGCCGCAACACGACGTGGCATGGTCTCGACTAACGTCTGAAGTAGTGCTGGAGGGAACTGAGACCACGAATCCTCCAGGGATGTCCATAAACCCGTAAGAGTACGACGGGGTGGAGATCTATTCCGAACAGCACGTTGCAAGGAAATGTTCAAAATGTCCTCCGTTAGCGAGGATACGTGCATCCACCCTCCGTCGCACGGAATCCCTGATGCGCTGATGCAGCCCTGGAGAATGGCGTATTGTATCACAGCCGTCCACAATACGAGCACGAAGATTCTCTACATTTGGTACCGGGGTTGCGTAGACGAGAGCTTTCAAACGCCTCCCTAAATGAAAGTCGAGAGGGTTGAGGTCAGGAGAGCGTGGAGGCCACGGAATTGGTCCGCCTCTACCGATCCGTCGGTCACCGAATTTGTTGTTGAGAAACGTACGAACACTTCGACTGAAATGTGCAGGAGCTCCATCGTGCATGAACCACATGTTGTGTCGTACTTGTAAAGACACATGTTCTAGCAGCACAGGTAGAGTATACCGTATGAAATCATGATAACGTGCTCCATTGAGCGTAGGTGGAAGAACATGGGGCCCAATCGAGACATCACCAACAATGCCTGCCCAAACGTTCACAGAAAATCTGTGTTGCTGACGTGATTGCACAATTGCCTGTGGATTCTCGTCAGCCCACACATGTTGATCGTGAAAATTTACAATTTGATCACGTTGGAATGAAGCCTCATCCGTAAGGAGAACATTTGCACTGAAATGAGGATTGACACATTGTCGGATGAACCATTTGCAGAAGTGTACCCGTGGAGGCCAATCAGCTGCTGATAGTGCCTGCACACGCTGTACACGGGACGGAAACAACTGGTTCTCCCGTAGTACTCTCCATACAGTGACGTGGTCAACGTTACCTTGTACAGCAGCAACTTCTCTGACGCTGACATTAGGGTTATCGTCAACTGCTCGAAGAATTGCCTCGCCCATTGCAGGTGTCCTCGTCGTTCTAGGTCTTCCCCAGTCGCAGTCATAGGCTGGAATGTTCCGTGCTCCCTAAGACGCCGATCAATTGCTTCGAACGTCTTCCTGTCGGGACACCTCCGTTCTGGAAATCTGTCTCGATACAAACGTACCGCGCCACGGTTATTGCCCCGTGCCAATCCGTAAATCAAATGGGCATCTGCCAACTCCGCATTTGTAAACATTGCATTGACTGCAAAACCACGTTCGTGACGAACACTAACCTGTTGATGCTACGTACTGATGTGCTCGATGCTAGTACTGTAGAGCAATGAGTCGCATGTCAACACAAGCACCGAAGTCAACATTACCTTCCTTCAATTGGGCCAACTGGCGGTGAATCGAGGAAATACAGTACATACTGACGAAACTAAAATGAGCTCTAACACGGAAATTAAGCGTTTCCGGACACATGTCCACATAACATCTTTTCTTTATTTGTGTGTGAGGAATGTTTCCTGAAAGTTTGGGCGTACCTTTTTGTAACACCCTGTATAGGCGTTGCTGACCGCAGTGCCTTATACTAGCTGTTCACATATCTCTGTATTTGAATACGCGTGGCTATACCAGTTTCTTTGGCGCTTCAGTGTAGATATTCCTGCAGGAGGTCGGACGTGAGTGTTCGTCAGAAAGAGTGCTAACAAGTGAAATTTCCCATCGCACACCGTCAGATTCTGTGGTCAGATGGCCCAGTGGATAGCTAGTCAAAAAACTGAATAGAGATAAAGCATGAAAATAGGAAGAAGATGTACTATGTCAAAAGAAGTAATAGCGGCCCGAATCAATGAAACGGTTCTGTTAATTCAGACCTTAGTCTCCGGGAGCGCTGTACGCATAGGGTCAGAGGAGTCCGAAAGAAAAGAAAAAAAAACCAAAAGTTGTGTTGAGAATAATGTGGTGGTTGTTTTCAGTTTTTAATACCGATTTAATTTTTTCTTTCATTCAGTTCTTATAATAAAATACATTGAACTAGCGAACCAATAAAATTTTAATATGAATTATTCGTTGTGAGAATGAATTAAATTGCGCTCTTACGTTCTTTCATAAAAAAAATTCAATTAAATTTTTTTACGCTTACCTTTTGTATTAAAACAATAATTATTTCGAAAATTGGTGAACATGGAATGAAAAAATGTTAATTTTTAATTTTATATGTAATTTAATATAAAATTGACTTTTTTTGAAATGAAAATGAGTTAGGCCTGAACATTAGATTGTAGTAGGATATTTTAGTACGTTCTAGGTAAGTTTTGTGAGAGAGTGAAAATAGAAACTGCGAATGGTCCAAGCTGAAGATGTAAAACATCGAGCAAATTTGAATAGTGAAGGTGTCGTGGTTGTGTGTTCATTGTTGAGTGGGAGGTCCATGTTCACATCCCACTGAGCCCCATTTTTTTTCACAAAATTATCTGTCCGTCTGGTCGTTTATTTGTTTGTTCTGTGTTTGTGGTCTTGGCAAATATCATACTATACATTGGTTTTAGAATATGAGTCATGTGGTACGAATGTATTACCAGAGTTGCCCCACAGGTTCTGGAAACCAGGGAATATCAGGAAACGAAACACGTCAGGGAAATCAGGGGAATTTGAAAAAAAAAAAAATAAAAACACTGGAAAAATCTCGTTTTTGTCTCACAAGGAGACGGCACGACCGTGGGTTCCGGGATTTTTCCGAAATTTGGTGTGGTGAAAGAGGACCCCTAACACCTCACGTGGTTAAAATATTAGGACGCACTACTCGGAAAATCCCGAGAAAAATCGATCCAAAGTTTCTTAGACGCCTTATGAGTATAAAATATTAGTCCATTGCCAAACCGCTGTCTAACCTACATGGTTAGAGCTCGGACCCTTACGCCAGAGGTCTCGCGTTCGATTCCTCCTCCGGCACTTTTTTTTTCTTCTGTTGCTTGCAAAATGGCAGCGCATTGTTACAGGAGAATCGTGAAATTAATTCCCGGGAAGACTGTATAAAAATTCATTCTATAATTCACCATCAGTTATCGTCACCAATATTCCGAGACATGATTTAAAATGCCCGGTTTGCCTCAAAATTATCAGAAACTCAAAACATTTTCGTAAATGATAATGGGGCATATTTTTGTACAGATTTATTGCAAACTCCCTGTGATTGTAAAACATCCGCTTTTATATGTTGTGCAAGATGTCGCAAAAATTATTGCTTTGCTTGTTTTTACGATAATTACCACTGCGGTTCTTGTTTATAGTTATTATATGTATAAAAATTGAATGTTTCCCAATCGAATTTGTTATTCTCTTTAAAAACCCAATGATTCTCCTTATATACTTTACAATGAAAAATGGAAAACCCACCGCCATGAATTGTGTTGTTGGACAAAAAGAAAATAATTGTTGTTCAATAATGTAACTAATTTGTTAAAGATGATGTAGGTTTGGGAAACTTTCTGAATAATTGATGGAATAACAAAAGAAAATGAAACAGAAGAGAAAAGAGGTGCCAGAGGAGGAATCGAACCCGAGACCTCCGCGCCCTAAACATCCAGGCCAGACGGCGGCTCGTCAATGGGCTAACATTTTATGTTCATGAGGCACCTAAGAAACGTTGGCTCGATCTTTCCCGGGATTTTCCGGGTAGTGCGTCCTGATATTTTAACCACGTGAGGTGTTAGGGGTCCTCTTTCACCACACAAAATTTCGGACAAATCCCCGACTCCACGGTCGTGCCATCTCCTTGTCAGTAGATGAAATGGTTTGTTTACTGAAGCGCTATGCATCGTCACTGGCTGGGTGCAGTAGAGGGCGTGCACCGCTTCCCTACTCTCTCATTCTTACTGCTTCTCCCCTACCAGCCGCGCGGGATTAGCCGAGCGGTCCGAGGCGCTACAGTCATGGACTGTGCGGCTGGTCCCGGCGGAGGTTAGAGTCCACACTCGGGCATGGGTGTATGTGTTTGTTTGTCCTTAGGATAATTTAGGTTAAGTAGTGTGTAAGCTTAGGGACTGATGACCTTAGCAGTTACGTCCCGTAAGATTTGACACACATTTGAACATATTCTCCCCTTCCCGCCACTTCCTTCAGCTTGCAGCCAGTGCTCCCACCACTTGCTCTACATCTACATCCATATTCCGCAAGCCACCTGACGGTGTGTGGCGGAGGGTACCTTATCGGTTTTCGCTTCCATTCCAGTCTCGTATTGCCGGCCGCGGTGGCCGTGCGGTTCTGGCGCTGCAGTCCGGAACCGCGGGACTGCTACGGTCGCAGGTTCTAATCCTGCCTCGGGCATGGGTGTGTGTGATGTCCTTAGGTTAGTTAGGTTTAAGTAGTTCTAGGGGACTTATGACCTAAGATGTTGAGTCCCATAGTGCTCAGAGCCATTTGAACCATTTTTTCAACCGGTCTCGTAGTTCGTGGAAAGAAGGATCGTCGGTATGCCTCTGTGTGGGCTCTAATCTCTCTGATTTTATCCTCACGGTCTCTTCACGAGATATACGTAGGACGGAGCAATACACTGCTTGACTCTTCGGTGAAGGTATGTTTTCAACAAAAGCCCGCACTGAGCTACTGAGCGTCTCTCTTGCAGAGTCTTCCACTGGAGTTTATCTATCATCTCCGTAACGCTTTCGCCGTTACTAAATGATCCTGTAACGAGGCGCGCTGCTCTCCGTTGGATCTTCTCTATCTCTTCTGTCAACCCTATCTGGTACGGATCCCACACCGGTGAGCAGTATTCGAGCAGTGGGCGAACAAGCGTACTGCAACCTACTTCCCTTATTTTCGGATTGCATTTCCTTAGGATTCTTCCAATGAATCTCAGTCTGGCATCTGCTTTACCAACGATCAACTTTATATGACCATTCCATTTTAAATCAGTCCTAATGCCTACTCCCAGATAATTTATAGAATTAACTACTTCCAGTTGCTGACCTGCTATTTTGTAGCTAAATGATAAGGGATCTTTCTTGATCTTTCTTTCTATGTACTCGCAGCACATTACACTTGTCTACATTGAGATTCAATTGCCATTCTCTGCACCATGCGTCAATTCGCTGCAGATCCTCCTGCATTTCAGTAGAATTTTCCATTGTTACAACCTCTCGATATACCACAGCATCATCTGCAAAAAGCCTCAGTGAACTTCCGTTGTCATCCACAAGGTCATTTATGTATATTGTGAATAGCAACGGTCCTACGACACTCCCCTTCCGCACACCTGAAATCACTCTCACTTCGGAAAACTTCTCTCCATTGAGAATGACATGCTGCGTTCTGTTATCTAGGAACTCTTCAGTCCAATCACGCAATTGATCTGATAGTCCATATGCTCTTACTTTGTTCATTAAACGAGTGTGGAGAACTGTATCAAACGCCTTGCGGAAATCAAGAAACTCGGCATCTACCTGGGAACCCGTGTCTATGGCTCTCTGAGTCTCGTGGAAGAATAGCGCGAGCTGGGTTTCACACGACCGTCTTTTTCGAAACCCATACTGATTCCTACAGAGTAGATTTCTAGTCTTGCCGCTAGCCTGGCAGCTACCGATGAGAGACAGGGAGGCATAAGGGGTGGTTTGGTTGGATCTGAGCCTTAGAGACCGTACACTTAGCGGCTGGAGACTGCGTTATGTGTGCACGAGTTGTGTCTGAGTGATTCGGTGAATGCATGTGTGCTCTCGTTTTCTGACAAACGCTATGGTTGAAAATTTGGTTGTCAGAGTGTGATTCTTTTCTGCGTGTCTGTCTGTGGCTCAGCAATCGTTTTTACCGTAAGTTGCTACCTATCCTCATTAGTAATGATTCTCAGAGCATTTGAAACGATTTATCTGTTGCGTGGATTGATCACTGTGGTCTCATTTCATCAACATGCTGTCTGTGGCTCGTGAATAGCTGGCCACAGGAATGGATTTCCACGACGGGCCAAAACCTCGGGTTATTTCTGTGGGCATATGTAGTGGTTGCGGCCTGCCGACCTGAAGCCGTTCGGCTCGCACTAAACTCCAGGTCCTGTCCATCAGATCTATAGTTCAGTTCTTTCATCTTGGCGGCTCGCGCATGCCCTCCCAGACGCGGGACATTGCTGCGTTGCCAGTTGCACACGACGCACGCGCCAATAGAAGCAGCGCCATTGTATAGCATAGTTCGCAAGCTTACGTTTAGGGGGGAGCGCGCAGTTTATGAAGTAAAGCCACCACGGCCGCATTAACCCTTTCGCTGCTACAGAGACGTGCTCTCCCATTCCGCGCTGTGCGCGATTTTGTCACTGCACTGCTCGCCTGTGCAGACACATCGTGTTCCGACTGCTTTGACACTCTTATCAATCGATTTCACGAAAAATATTTGGCCCAAAAATTTGATTTTTACACATCTTCTTGACTGATACCTTCCCACCGATAAATGACTTAATTTTGTTTCGATGTTATTGTGCAGCATTAGATGTAGTAAACCAGTTCACGAAATTTTGAATTGTTTGCAGAGGTAAAAGTCCATAGCGTATACTTTCGGTATGGTCGATTTTAGTTGCCACTAGAAATTTCAAATATTACATTCAAAAGAATAAAATTCATGAAGTAAGACACTTACATATTTTGTTTTGAAATAACGAAAATATTAAGCACCGTACAAGGTTTGAACTCAGAACCTTACACAGCTCGTCATTTGTCAGTCTTCATGGAGGATTTTAAAATATGACGCAAAATACTGACAAACACTGTTGGTATGACTATGAATTACTCACGTTTCGTCGAAGTACAATAGGAAATAAACAATTAACGCTGTTCTTTATTGCGAAAAAGCGGTTAGAGAGAACGATACAAACACCTTTCCTTGCTATCGCCTGAATTAGGAGGCTTATTGCTTGTTTGGTTTAATAGAATATGAAGCAATTGGTATAAAGAATGCTTTTTCCAATCTTTCTACAAAAGAAATTATGCTATCAAGATATTGCTTTTGTTCAATTACTTTATTTATGACTGAACGTTTCTAAAACTGAAGACACTCGTCCATGCTCTGCACTGCAGTCGAGATGTGGCAACGTCGTTCTCTGTTCATTGGCTGACTGTGTTTTGTGACGTCAGATGCGCAGAACGAACCTACACTCGGCCGCCGTCGTAAATGATGCGCACTTTAGTCTCACTAAACTGCCCGCAGACCGGGTCTGTTTGTGTGTTGCGTAATGCTGCAGATTTTCATGGTTTGCCCAAGGATCCGGGACTGTGGTGTTCTTCAGCAGCTCAGAGGTCATTGGTGATGGATTTCAGGAAACGCGACTGTCTCACCTCCAGTACGTTCTACAGTGTGGCGTTTTATAGACATTCTATTTCTTCTAATACATTTTGGTGTTGTAACTCCGACCGGAACGGTGGCGTGGTTGACGTGACGGAAAGCGCGGCAGGACCCTTGGAACGGCCCGGGAACAACACAAACGGGAGATGACAGACACAAACAACTAAGGATCTTACGAACAACAAAAACATAGAAACAACAGTCACAACAAAACCTAATTAATCAACCACGGCGGCCGCGTTGGCCGAGGGGTTCTAGGCGCTTCAGTCCGGAACCGCGTGGCCGCTACGGTCGCAGGTTCGACTCCTGCATCGGGCATGGATGTGTGTGCTGTCCTTAGGTTGGTTAGGTTTAAGTAGTTCTAAGTTCTAGGGGACTGATGACCTCAGACGTTTAGTCCCATAGTGCTCAGAGCCATTTGAACCATTTTAGCCATTCAATCAACCACGTCCACTTGTACACCGAACAAGAACGTAAATACGCTGTCTGAGGCGAGATGTCGAGAGATGCACGCCAAGATTAGACTGACTGGTTGAGCGAGAGATTGTTGTTGTTGTGGTCTTCAGTCCTGAGACTGGTTTGATGCAGCTCTCCATGCTACTCTAACCTGTGCGGCTTCTTCATCTCCCAGTACCTACTGCAACCTACGTTCTTCTAAATCTGTTTAGTGTATTCATCTCTTGGCCTCCCTCTACGATTTTTATCCTCCACGCTGCCCTCCAATCCTAAATTGGTGATCCCTTGATGCCTCGGAACATGTCCTACCAACCGATCCCTTCTTCTAGTCAAGTTGTGCCACAAACTTCTCTTCTCCCCAATCCTATTCAGTACCTCCTCATTAGTTAGGTGATCTACCCATCTAATCTTCTACATTCTTATGTAGCACCACATTTCGAAACCTTCTATTCTCTTCTTGTCCAAACTATTTATCGTCCATCTTTCACTTCCATACATCGCTACACTCCATACAAATGCTTTCAGAAACTACTTCCTGACACTTAAATCTATACTCGATGTTAACAAATTTCTCTTCTTCAGAAACGCTTTCCTTGCCATTGCCAGTTCACATTTTATATCCTCTTTACTTCGACCATCATCAGTTATTTTGCTACCCAAATAGCAAATCTTCTTTACTACTTTAAGCGTCTCATTTCCTAATCTAATTCCCTCAGCATCATCCGACATAATTCGACTACATTCCATTATCCTCGTTTTGCTTTTGTTGATGTTCATCTTATATCCTCCTTTCAAGACACTGTCCATTCCGTTCAACTGCTCTTCCGTCCTTTGGTGTCTCTGACAGAATTACAATGTCATCGGCGAACCTCAAAGTTTTTATTTCTTCACCGCGGATTTTAATACGTACTCCGAATTTTTCTTTTCTTTCTTTCACTGCTTGGTCAACATACAGATTGAATAACACCGGGGAGAGGCTACAACCCTGTCTCACTCCCTTCCCAACCACTGCTTCCCTTTCATGTCCCTCGACTCTTATAACTGCCATATGGTTTCAGTACAAATGGTAAATAGCCTTTCGCTCCCTGTATTTTACCCCTGCCACCTTCAGAATTTGAAACAAACATTGTCAAAAGGTTTCTCCAAGTCTACAAATGCTAGAAATGTAGGTTTGCCTTTGCTTTATGTTTCTTCTAAGATAAGTCGTAGGGTCAGTATTGCCTCACGTGTTCCTATATTTCCACACAATCCAAACTGATCTTCCCCGAGGTCGGCTTCTATCAGTTTTTCCATTCGTCTGTAAAGAATTCGTGTTAGTATTTTGCAGCCGTGACTTATTAAACTGATAGTTCGGTAATTTTCACATCTGTCAACACCTGCTTTCTTTGGGATTCGAATTATTATATTCTTCTTGAAGTGTGAGGGTATATCGCCTGTCTCATACATCTTGCTCACCAGATGGTAGAGTTTTGTCAGGACTGGCTCTCCCAAGGCTGTCAGTGGTTCTAATGGAATGTTGTCTACTCCTGGGGCCTTGTTTCGACTCAGGTCTTTCAGTGTTCTGTCAAACTCCTCACGCAGTATCATATCTCCCATTTCATCTTCATCTACATCCTCTTCCATTTCCATAATATTGTCCTCAAGTACATCGCCCTTGTATAGACCCTCTATGTACTCCTTCCACCTTTCAGCTTTCCCTTCTTTGCTTAGAATTGGGTTTCCATCTGAGCTCTTGATATTCATGCAAGTGGTAGGCGCTTAAATACATGGGCGGGGACGCCGCTATTGGCCTCTGGAACCCCGTGTTCCACTGTGGCGCCCTCACTCTAAATGCGGGCCAGGGGGCGCGCGCCGCCACAGCTTACGGCGTGACGGTGTAGAGGCCTCTAGGGGTCTTCGACGTCCATGCCGTCTGGCGCGGATTCAAACTCCGCGGCGCGCGGTACCAGATTTGGAATTTCAAAAGTAGTTTCTACACCAGAAACTATGGACTGTAAGAAGAAAACTGTGCCACTCGCTGGCGATTTGTGCGCTATGTTCTCATATATTTCTCGAAAGAAAAATCACTCAATACCTGTAAAATAATGGTTATAGCAGAGTGGGAAATAACCGACAATAATGTACATAGTAGAACGAACGTTTTATCGGTGGTCACCTACAATCTTCGTTTACACAATTCTTTCCCGCCTTATGCACTTCTTTCATATGGCCTACTGTTTGCTGATGTTATTTCCGAAATTGGTGAAGGTATTTTAAATCAACAAAAGCAAAAGCGAAACGAAAATAATGGAATGTAGTCGAATTAAGTCGGGTGATGCTGAGGGAAGTAGATTAGGAAATGGTGACACTTAAAGTAGTAAAGGAGTTTTGGTATTTGGGGAGCAAAATAACTGATGATGGTCGAAGTATAGAGGATATAAAGTGTAGACTGGCAATAGCAAGGAAAGCGTTTCTGAAGAAGAGAAATTTGTTAACATCGAGTATAGATTTAAGTGTCAGGAAGTCATTTCTGAAAGTATTTGTATGGAGTGTAGCCATGTATGGAAGTGAAACATGGATGATAAATAGTTTGGACAAGAAGAGGATAGAAGCTTTCGAAATGTGGTGCTACAGAAGAATGCTGAAGATTAGGTGGGTAGATCACATAACTAATGAAGAAGTATTGAATAGGATTGGGGAGAAGAGAAGTTTGTGGCACAACTTCCCTAGAAGAAGGGATCGGTTGGTAGGACATGTGTTGAGGCATCAAGGGATCACCAGTTTAGTATTGGAGGGTAGCGTGGAGGGTAAAAATCGTAGAGGGAGACCAAGAGATGAATACACTAAGCAGATTCAGAAGGATGTAGGTTGCAGTAGGTACTGGGAAGTGAAGAAGCTTGCACAGGATAGAGTAGCATGGAGAGCTGCATCAAAGCAGTCTCAGGACTGAAGACCACAACAACAACAACAACAACATTTTAAATTTGTCTTGTGACTCCAACGAAATGCATATTTTTCTTACCAAATGTGTTTTGTTTTATTGAAATAAAATAACATCAGTGGTCTTAATGAAACACATACGAGGTGCAACAATAAAGTAATGAGACTGATGTGAAAAAAAAGTTGCTTACTGTTTCAGTCAAGTTTGGTGTTGTCTCCTTCAAAGTAGTTCCCTTCTCATTGCACAAAGTTTTTCCAGCGCTTCTGCCGTTGATGGTAACATTTCTGGAACTCATCTTTTGTAAATTCCCCCAACACCCTCGTCACAGCTTTTTGGACGTCTTGTGTTGTTTGAAAATTGTGTCCTTTGACCGCTGTTTTCACTCTTGGAAATAGAAAAATGTCGCACTGAGCGATATCTAGTGAATAAGGTGGCTGTGGTAGTACTGACATTTGTTTTGAGGTTAAAAATTGCTGTACTGACAGATTTGTGGGGACCATTTTCGCACAAATCTTTCTCATATCAAGATCTTCAGTTATTATTACTCAAACCATTTGTCGATTGATGTCGAGTTCTTCTGCAATCATTTTCATGGATAATGATCAATCAGATCATACGAGTTCACGCACCCTGGCCAAGTTGAGTTCCGTTCGTGAGGTTGATGGTCGTCCACTGTGGTCTTCATCATCAACATTTGTTCTGCCTTCACTAAACATTTTAGGCCAACGAAAAACATGAGTTCTTGATATAACCTCCTCTCCAAATGTCTTCTGAAGGTTACGATATGTCGTAGTCGCGTTTTCACCCAGTTTAACACAAAAAGAAATGCCGTACCGTTGCGCAATATTATGCGGTTTCATTTGCGTGACGAGAGACACAAACACGTGTTAACTTACTGCAGCACAACTCACGACTGAGCAGTTGCATTGATGTGCCGCTCGGACTAGAAGCAGCTTATAGACCGAGGTCAAAGATATTGTGTCTACGCAAGTCTGCAGGGTTGCCACTTCTCGCAAAGAAAATCAGTTCATTACTTTATTGTCACACCTCGTATACCATTTAGCTTGATTTCTCGATCTAAGAACAGTTCAATACAAAAGTTGTTGATGTTAATACTTAAGATTTTTGCTCACATCAGGAAACGCCATCTGCTTCCAAGTTCTTCTACACATTTCCTTGTGTTGCACTAATGTTTCTTGTACCATAACTGCAAAGACAGATTGTCAACTTATGTCTTAACTTAACCTTGATCACAAAATTTGTCAGAAAAAAATGATAAAACGTATCTCGAAAGCAGAGAAATATTAGGGAATTTCACTTTAGGAAACTTGTGGCAACCCTGATTACCCTTGCAAGTCGGTTAAAGGCGCTGCAGTCTGGAACCGCAAGACCGCTACGGTCGCAGGTTCGAATCCTGCCTCGGGCATGGATGTTTGTGATGTCCTTAAGTTAGTTAGGTTTAAGTAGTTCTAAGTTCTAGGGGACTAATGACCTCAGCAGTTGAGTCCCATAGTGCTCAGAGCCATTTGAACCATTTTGAACCAACCCTTGCAAGTAATCATGATGAATAGTGAAATCAGGCAGGAAGCTGCATAGTCGTCTCACAGAAATGAAAACAAAAAAAAAAAAAAAAAAAGAAGTATGAAGATAATATCTGTTCTCGAAAGAACAGATACCATTGATGACCATGCAGCTTCTCTAGAATAAGTGATAACTAATTGAAACCCTCAGCTGCCGACAGGTGTTGTTGGTATATACTGGGTGATCAAAAACTCAGTATAAATTTGTAAACTGAGTAAATGACGGAATAATGCAGATAGAGAGGTACAAATTGACACACATGCTTGGAATGACATGGGGTTTTATTAGAACCAAAAAAATACAAACGTTAAAAAAATGTTCGACAGATGGCGCTTCATCTGATCAGAATAGCAATAACTAGCATAACAAAGTGTAAGACAAAGCAAAGATGATGTTCTTTATAGGAAATGCTCAATATGTCCACCATCATTCCTCAACAATAGCTGTAGTCGAGGAATAATGTTGTGAACAGCACTGTAAAGCCTGTCCAGAGTTACGGTGAGGCACTGGCGTCGGATGTTGTCTTTCAGCATCCCTAGAGATGTCGGTCGATCACGATACACTTGCGACTTCAGGTAACCCCAAAGCCAATAATCACACGGACTGAGGTCCGTGGACCTGGGAGGCCAAGCGTGACGCTTTTCATGCGCAGTCACTAACGTTTTGCTGTCCAGCGCCATCTGTCGGACATTTCGTGAACTTTGTTTTTTTTATTTTTTTGTTCTAATAAAACCCCATGTCATTCCAAGCATGTGTGTCAATTTTTACCTCTCTATCTACATTATTCCGTGGTTTATTAAGTTTTCAAATTTATACTGACTTTTTGATCACCCGATATTTAAAGGCTACCCAGCCATTGACCTTCGTCTGTGCGAATGCGCACAGGTTGCCCAAACTCTTACGGGAATCGTCACCTTAGTGTGCGCGAGTAATGAGTGGGTGGGCAAATACCTGTTAGGTACATTACGTATGTAGATTGTGGACAGTTGGGAATGTGGGTCTCACGGGAAGCGTCAAGGGATAAGTCCCTGCAGTCGCCCTATTCATCTGTATCATCGGTGCCTCAGATCGATGGAGCGTCTGCCATGTAAGCAGGAGATCCCGGGTTAGAGTCCCGGTCGGTGCACACATTTGCGGCTGTCCCCATCGAGGTATATCAACACCTGGTGGCAGCTGAGGGTTTCAATTAATTATCATTTAAAAAATAAACACGTGTGAACTATGTTACAGCAAAGGAATGCAAGCGCCAAAACGTGGAAAACAGGTCGCGTGAATCATAACATGTGGTATTTGTGTAGAACAAGGATGTAAGGAGGTCTGGATGTCCCTTCCTTACACCTCGATGTAATGGACGTTATTCCACGCTACAGACATAAGTCTGAATTCCTCGGCGGCAGCTCCAAGAACTCCGCCTATGGCGCCCCGTTGATAGTCAGCAACTAGAGCTACGGGCTGGTCACCGCGGTGGCTGCCTGCCCCTTCTTGGGCGTCTTCTTCCGCCTTTCAGATCTCCAGCGCCTCCCAGGTAACCAGTCAGCTCTCCGTCGATGTATACTGTGTTGGCTGTTAACCCTGTCGCTGTCTACATTCCGTGCTGAGGGCACCTCTCTTTACGACTGTACTGTTCACCAAATGCTGGTGCTTGTGCTAACAAGGGAAAACCCTCAGGGTGTTAAGATGGCACAGTGGATAGCCTGTAAAAAAAGAAAAAAAGTCAACTCGGATCAAACATGAAAACAGGACGAAGTTGTACTGGACTATAAAAAGAGATGCAAAATAGAATTAATGAAAGTGAAAGTTCTCTTTAAACAAATAAAAATTCACACACGAAAAATTTTTGGATCACCTCCGTTCTCAGAACTCCTGAAGATAGACGTTGACTGTGGATACTGTATCGCAGACACAGTCCCTTTGGCTGCAACGATGTCACTACCCCGCCCAAAGATGTAAACAACCGTGCATGAGCAGCGCCTGTCAGACGGAGGGGGTCCGACAGCCGATCAGATCCAGTCATTCCACCAGGAAGGAGGTACACGGCTCGTGTTGTCTGCAGTTCAACCACGCCTAGACGGCCAATACCGCGGTTCGATCGCGTCCGCATTGTTACTTTGTGCCAGGAAGGCCTCTCAGCAAGGGAAGTGTCCAGGCGTCTCGGAGTGAACCACAGCGATGTTGTCAGGACACGGAGGAGATACGGAGAGACAGGAACTGTAGCCCAAGGGCTACTACTGCAGTGGGTAAATGGAAATGTCGTGTGGCTAGGGCCTCCCGTCGGGTAGACCGTTCGCCTGGTGCAGGTCTTTCGATTTGACGCCACTTCGGCGACCTGCGTGTCGATGGGGATGAAATGATGATGATTAGGACAACACAACATCCAGTCCCTGAGCGGAGAAAATTTCCGACCCAGCCGGGAATCGAACCCGGGCCCTTAGGATTGACAGTCTGTCACGCTGACCACTCAGCTACCGGGGCGGACGACTGCAGTGGGTGACCTCTACCTACGCATTATGGCTCGGACGAGCCTTGACAGCGACGCCGCCGTGTCGAATAATGCTTTCCGTGCAGCCACAGGACGTCGTCTTACGACTCAAACTGTGGGCAATAGGCTGCATGATGCGTAACTCCACTCCCGACGTCCATCTTTGCAACGAGGACACCGTGCAGAGCGGTACAGATGGGCCCAGCAACATGCCGAATGGACCGCTCAGGATTGGCATCACGTTCTCTTCACCGATGAGTGTCGCATATGCCTTCAACCAGATAATCTTCGGAGACGTGTTTGGAGGCAACCCGGTCAGACCGAACGCCACAGACACACTGTCCAGCGAGTGCAGCAAGGTGGAGGTTCCCTGCTGTTTAGGGGTGGCATTATGTGGGGCCGACGTACGTTGGTGGTGATCACGGAAGATGCCGTAATACCTGTACGATACGTGAATGCCATCCTCCGACCGTTACTGTAACGATGTCGGCGAGGCATTACTCTTAGAGGACGACAATTCGCTCCCCCATCGTGCACATCTTGTGAGTGACTTCCTTCAGGATAACGACATAGCTCGACTAGAGCGGCCAGCATGTTCTGCAGACATGAACCCTATCGAATGGACGTGCCCTACCAACCACTCTGAGGGATCTACGCCGGATCGCCGTTGAGGAGTGGGTCAATCCGGACCAACAGTGTCTTGATGAACTTGTGGATAGTATGCCACGACGAATACAGGCATGCATCACTGCAAGAGGACGTGCTACTGGGTATTAGAGGTACCGGTGTGTACAGTAATCTGGACCACCACCTCCGAAGGTCTCGCTGTATGGTGGCACAACATGCGATGTGTGGTTTTCATGAGCAATAAAAAGTACGGAGATGATGTTTATGTTGATTTCTGTTCCAATTTTCTGTACAGGTTTCGGGATTCTCTGAACCGAGGTGATGGAAAACTTGTTTTGATGTGTGGATGTGTAAGAGTGAAAGTTCTCTTTAAAATAATTAAAAATATGAGTAGACTCTAAGCTGTAATAATAAATGAACTGTCGCAATGAAACTTGTACTGTCCTAATGTGAAAGCAAAACTGCATTTTAATAATAATTTGCTGTCGTAAGGAAAAGGGAAGTCTTTCGTACTGTAAAAGTTAGCAGTCTGACTACAAGAATTTTGAACAGTATAAACAGCCTGAATAATGAACTTTGTCATGAAGCCTACAGTAATTGCTTTTGCAAAGTTGATCACAAAAAATGTCTCTGAATTACATAAATTTACCTGATTGAATAAAAAAAAATCCAAATATTTTGTCCTTACCTCTATTCTGTGCAAATTTGGATAATGCGTTGCAGTCTGCTGTCTTTCGCGCCACTATGCTAAAGCTGCAAATTACTGTATCTACACAGAGATGCTCGAGAGTTGCAATGAATTATCTGTTAATTGTAAATCGAACTAATTTTCCGAACACATTTGGTTCCATTTGAAATGGCTCTGAGCACTATGGGACTTAACTTAAGAGGTCATCAGTCGCCTAGAACTTAGAACTACTTAAACCTAACTAACCTAAGGACATCACAGACATCCATCCCCGAGGCAGGATTCGAGCCTGCGACCGTAGCAGTCCCGCGGTTCCAGACTGAAGCGCCAAGAAGCGCTCGGCCACAGCGTCCGACTATGGTTCCATATTCCATTAAGAATTGTAAGGGAAATGGTGGTAAAAAACAAATATGCGCATAAATGAAGTTTTTTTGTATACTGCGAAAAATGCTCAAGGCTGATTTTAAATTTAATGAACGTCTTAACATGCAAACAATACATTTTCCTATCTCTCAAATCTAGCAACCCTCAGTACAATAACCAAGTTAGTCCGATGGCGCAGCAATAGTGGAAAAAAAACTAACACCATTATAATATTTACCTCTAACATTCCATTAGACTTCGTCCTTCAGAAATGCTTCCCTTACAAACTTGATATAATTATGTTGATTGAATAAACTGATAAATTAAGACTTTATTTAGAAAGTGTGTCATACTGACACCACATTTTCCTTCCTAGCGTCTTCTGTTCCAAAAGTTACCTAAATTTAGTATTAGATTCGAAGGAAGCCTTTTTGGCAGTTAAGCGTCAGACGTGTTGTATTCTCTTTGGGCGCTTTTATGTCGTCTCGTTGTCTCTGTAGAGATGTACCATGGGAAGCAAGGAGAGGATGTTGGTTGGTGGGCGCTATCCTCGTTCTATAACACGGACTGCACGCAATTAACTGGGTTCTTTACTCATAAAGAAAGAGCTACTTAATTTAAGTTTCCATGTGCTGTTGTACAAGCCCTCTTCTGTTTAGTCCACGCAGCCTCAATGCTGTTGAAGTACAAGTCCGCTATGTTCAGGGGCCACCCGCATTGCCACCCGCCATTCAGCCAGCCCTGTATTAATTCGTTTCTTTCGTCGGTCAAAAATGGTTCAAATGGCTCTGAGCACTACGGGACTTAACTTCTGAGGTCATCAGTCCCCTAGAACTTAGAACTACTTAAACCTAACTAACCTAAGGACATCACACACATCCATACCCGAGGCAGGACTCGAACCTGCGACCGTAGCAGCCCCGCCGTTCCGGACTGCAGTTTTAGAACCGCACGGCCACTGAATCGAGTTGTAGAGTAGCTGTACTTCCCTATGTAGCACGCGTCATCGTATTTTATACGTTTCTGTCTGGTACATAGATAGATAGCTAACACACACCTACGAGAAAAGTCGCGGCCATTCTAGTGATCTCGATACGCTATTCCGTCTGGCATTTGTTCGAGAAAAGTGGCGAATATTGTACTGTTTTCTTGTACAGACAACTTTCGATACGTAGCGTTATAAATACGGACTATTCGCCGAATAAAAAATGATTCAAATGGCTCTGAGCACTATGGGACGTAACATCTAAGGTCATCAGTCCCCTAGAATTTAGAACTACTTAAACCTAACTAACCTAAGGACATCACACACATCCATGCCCGAGGCAGGATTCGACCGAGCGAGGTGGCGCAGTGGTTAGCACACTGGACTCGCATTCGGGAGGACGACGGTTCAATCCCGTCTCCGGCCACCCTGATTTAGGTTTTCCGTGATTTCCCTAAATCGTTTCAGGCGAATGCCGAGATGGTTCCTTTGAAAGGGCACGGCCGATTTCCTTCCCAATCCTTCCCTAACCCGAGCTTGCGCTCCGTCTCTAATGACCTCGTTGTCGACGGGACGTTAAACACTAACCACCACCACCACCACCACCACCGCAGGATTCGAACCTGCGACCGTAGCAGCCTCGCGGTTCCGGACTGAAGCGCCTAGAACCGCACGGCCACCGCGGCCGGCTATTCGCCGAATAGGAAGCAGTTTACATTCAGTAGCAGAAATATTAAGGCTCAAGAATGAACAAGTAAAAAGTCCTAGTTGTAGCAAGTGCAAGTGTGAAGATTAGAAAAGAGTGAGAGTGATCTATTGATTGTGAAGTATTAATAATAGTTATTTCTCAGTAAAAATATTGTTATGAGACACGTAACAATATTTTTATAATAAAGTAACAATAGTTTCCCATACCTAGCTCCTAATAAGAGTTATGAATGAGAAACTGTTGATGCGTACATTTCCGGTAATAGTGACTTGCGAGAAGATTCCTAAAAACGCATTCTTACTGTGTAGGCCCTCTATTCAATACACTAGAAAGGAACGCAATCGACAATAAAAGTTCGACACACATAAACTGCTGGACGGCGTGATCATTGGAAACTCACCCTTACATTATACGTCATAACCTACGTATTGGCTTGTCGCTTTCACAGTAGGTACTTGTTCACACTCCATAAAAGTGTGGAAGCGAACATTCTGGCAGCGAAACAACTAAGCCACATATATAAGGGAAGCAAAGTCAGTGCCACGTAGTTTGAAAGCTACAATCGTCGAGATAACTTGTAAGTGATAAAAAGTGAACAACTGCTGTTACTCGCTATTACCAGAGACTTCAGTCAGTGTTGTGCTTAGTGATGTTAGAAATATGCGGAGTGTGGCTGTGTATGTTTTAGTGCTAAGTGTACCAGTGTTGCATTTTTCAGTGCGAATAAACTGTTTATTCGAGAATTAAACTTTGCATGTGACTTGATTATTTTCTAGTACGGTAAAAGTGAAGGTAGCTCAAGATATCTTTAGCGCCCCCTCCTTGAGGTTTTTCTGTATCCGCCTCTGGCTATATTCAATATAACGCTGCTATGCACTGCCTGCCTCTGTGCTAGAGGCTAAGTCTGTGGCTCCGCGTCAGTGCTGCGCTGGAATTCCACAGTGTGCAGACTCTAACTGGCGTAACCGGCTCGAACCAACTGGCGAAACTGACCCCCCAGTCTCTTTTTTTCTTTATTGTAATTTCATTCCCCTGCCCCATGGGCAGAGGAGGGCTCACAGCGGCTGTTCAGCCCAACGGTTTTACAACATATATGAAAGTGGAATGCTTACAAAAAAGGTGGGGTGATAAAAGGGGACATAAAAGACACAGCAACTGGAGATTATGGGAGTTAAGATATACGCTAATACGGGGACATGCACAGGGGGCGACAGTTAAAAAGTCGATAGAAAGTTAAAGGAACACATTTGTTCAAATATGGTTCAAATGGCTCTGAGCACTGTGGGACTTAACTTCTGAGGTCATCAGTCCCCTAGAACTTACAACTACTTAAACTTAACTAACCTAAGGACATCACACACATCCATGCCCGTCGCAGGATTCGAACCTGTGACCGTAGCGGTCGCGCGGTTCCAGACTGTAGCCGCTAGAACTGCTCAGCCACTCTGACCGGCTGGCAATTTGTTGTACACTTAAAATCACAGGAGTCAAACACAAGTTCAAAGTCCGCCACAGTATAAAAACCACATAGAGAGAGACAGTTAAAAACAAAAACAATGGAAACCACGACACTCTCAAAGAATAAAACTTGCTGGTAGGAAGCTGGAGAGGAAGAAAAAAGAGAGCAGGGGGGATGTGGGGGTGGGGGGGGCGGGAGGAAGAGGAAAATGGGGGGACAGGGGGCGCACCAAGAGGCAGAAGATGGGTAGGGGGGAGATGAAGAGGGAAGACAAGGCAGGAGGGAGTGCAGAGACACAGAAGGAGAGTGCAGGAGGGGAGGGGGTGTATAAGGTTGAGGAGAGGGAGTCCTGAGGAGGAGGGAGGAGGAAGGTGGAGTTGGTAGATGTCAAGGCAATCATCCAGGAGGGAAAGAGGTGGAGGGTGTGGAGACAGAGAGAGGGCGGGACACAACGGTAAAGGCGCAGCAACGGGCTGGGGGTGGAGATGAAGGGGGACACGTGGGGGTGGGGGGGATCGAGTGGGCGGACAATATAAGGATGCGGATGTGTTCAAGGAAAAGGAGGAGGTGGGGGATGAGGTCCTAGACACTCAAGTCTGTGGCGGCAACCCTAAATACTGCCGGCTGAGAGGGTGTTGATGGCGCGTTACCAGCGAGGCTTGTCGTTGGCCTCTATCGATACTCTTGTAACCTCTATGCCACATGGTCTGCAGGTGCCAGCGTATGCCAGCACATTCTACACTCCTCCCCCCCCCTGAAATGCCGCACCATTAGTGACGCTGCAAACGAGAGCGGGTAGGGAGACAGGACGCTGGACGTCGTGATGGGCCGGGAGCCGTGAATGTGGAGGACAGCAGACTCCTGACTGTACTCCACCATTTGGCTTGCAAGGTAACAGGAACACCTCCGAAAACTGCTGCCGGTGCACACGTCCAGACCTGAGGGAGTGTGCTGGAGCGATGATGGCGACGGCGATGGCAGTTCCACATCCGTGGAGTCGGCGAGCGGGGATGGCAACGGCGAGGGTGCATCGTCCATCTGCTACTCCTAGGGTTCCCTGGCTGCGAAGGCTGAACGGTCGCGTTCGGCCATAAATCTGGGGGAAGAAAAGCAGCAAAATCATGGGACAAATGACACGAGTGAATTTGGTTCTGGTGGCGTCAGTGCAAACCATTGGGACCTGCAATGAAGTACATACATGATCCAATGCGTTCCTGGATGCCGTAAACCCTGCACAGCGGAAAGCAGTGGAAAGCTATACTGGCGGACCATTAGCGGCGCCGGATGCTTCGGTGGGTGTAGCGAGTGGACCAGTATCCGATGGTGGCAGCCGTACTGATGTTCCGCCTGTGTTGGTCCGTCTCATGTGTGGGAGCGCAAGACTCAAGTTTCACACGGAATTTGCAGTCTCCCCTCCACAATCGCCCAAGGCCGGTCACGTGATTCCACCTCCACACGGGGCATGACAAGTAAGAAGAAAGTGCCAGGCAAGTATCTTCAAAATTTGAGGTCGGACATTGATCATTAACTTTCAGTCACCATCTTATTTGATTTCCCTTGACGTCTACACTCTTAATAACAACAGAAAGCCGGTAGATATTTAAATATATTTCGCGCTTCCTGCCATTATGGAAACAGGGAGTGGGGATCCCGAAATATTATTCGTGGAGTCGATTGACTGATTATTAAGTACAAGGTCAAATTTATCAAATTGTACAATAGTGACCTCAGATATAAATAGCATACTTAGTACAACGTAATTATCTCAAGTTAATATAATAATGACTAACAGGTTAAAGCTAGTAGAAATTGAATTGCTGCAGCAAGATCTAATCAAAAAACATTTTCCAACCTTTAACTTCCATATTATGGTTTCTGATATTCGAAGGGAAGAGGATGTTAAGACAAGAATCTTTAAAAACGACAAATACAAAACACAGAATTATTACTTTTATAAAACCATAATACAATAATCTTGATTTATCCCCTTTGTCGAAATCAAACTGGTCTTTGGATCGAGGCTAGAACCCCATAGATGGACACACTCTGTAGAAATCTTTAATGAATAGAAAGTGATACTTCCCTTCTGTTGCAGCACGCCTCAACTGCTGCCACTTTCCTGTCCAGTAATTCATCAACACTCTGTAGAAATCTATAATGAATAGAAAGTGATACTTCCCTTCTGTTGCAGCACGCCTCAACTGCTGCCACTTTCCTGTCCAGTAATTCATCAACATGGAACATGTATATGGCGTTTTCCGTTTACATAAGCAACAGTACACAGAGTTCATTGACACAGACCGTGCCTTCACTTACATATGGCTTAGACACTGACTTCAATCCAAATTGTAGTTTTGAAACAGCGCCACTAACCAGTCTCTATGCCCGCCCGGTTAGCCGAGCGGTCTAAAAAATGGCTGTAAGCACTATGGGACTTAACATCTGAGGTCATCAGACCCCTAGACTTTGAACTACTTAACCCTAACGACATCACACACATCCATGCCCGAGGCAGGATTCGAACCAGCGACCGTAGCAGCAGGGCGGTTCCGGGCTGAAGCGCCTAGAACCGCTCGGCCACAACGGTCGGCCGAGCGGTCTAACTCACAGCTTTCCGGAGCGAGAAGGAGCGCCTGGTCCCCGACACGAATCTGCCCGGCGGACTTGTATCAAGGTCCAGTGAGCCAGCCAGTCTGTGGATGGTTTTTAGGTGGTTTTCCATCTGCCTTGGCGAATGCTGGCTGGTTCCCCTTATTCCGCCTCAGCTACAATATGTCGGCGATTACTGCGCAAACAAGTTCTCCACATACGCTTAGACTACCATTACTCTACCACGCAAACATAGGGGTTACACTCGTCTGGTGTGAGACGTTCCATAAGAGGGTCCACCGGGGACCGAAGCGCACAATAACCCTGGGTTCGGTGTGGGGCGGCGGAGGGGTGAAGTGGACTGCGGTAGCCGTCGTGGCGTTGTGGACCACTGCGGCGGTCGGCCGTTGTAGCCGAGCTGTTCTAGGCGCTACAGTCTGGAACCGCACTGCTTCTATGGTCGCAGGTTCGAATCCTGCCTCGGGCATGGATGTTTGTGATGTCCTTAGGTTAGTTAGGTGTAAGTAGTTGTAAGTTCTAGGGGACTGATGACCTCAGAAGTTAAGTCCCATAGTGCTCAGAGCCATTTGAGCCACCACTGCGGCTGCAGTGGGGATGGAGCCTCTCCGTCGTTTCTAGGTCCGCGGTTAACATACATACATACAACCCGTATCTGGGCTAGTGATGGTAGACGAAACGTGTGGTAACGCCGGTTCACAACGTAGGCTGTGTGCAAAGACCAAGCAAAATGCCTTCTTTCCTTGGTCTGTGAGCTGTGTGGTGTTTACGGACCTGATACTACATTGCGTGTAGGAACGTCGTGAATGTTGTGATTGTCAGGTGCGATTGGGATGCTTTCACAGTAAGGACACAACGTATTAACTGAAAGTTCAACATGGATGTCGAAAACTTGGAAATTTGTGGTATGGTCTGATGGGACCAAACTGCTGAGGTCATCGATTCCTAAGCTTACTCACTACTTAAACTAACTAACGCTAAGGACCACACACACACACACACACACACACACACACACACACACACACACACACACACACACACACACACACATCCATGGCCGAGGGAGGACTCGAACCTCCGCCGTGGGGAAGCCACACGGACCGTGACAAAGCGCCCTAGACCGCGCGGCTACCCCACGAGTCTCGTGTATGTCGAAACATATGGTGTTTTAAAGGTACGAAAACACGAGTTCCATTTGGAAGGTAACCTCAAAACTACTCCAAGAAACACTAAACAATATGTCGAAAACCTTACGCATTCCGTTCTTCTTCCGTTCTTTAGCGAGAATACACATCTTCAAGTGCGGACACTCCAACCCAGTATCCTTCTCTGAATGAAAATAAACGTAACAGTGATTTAACCGTAAGTGTAACAATGGGTAAGGAAACCGTAGATGGAACTTCGCCCGTAATGAAGATTAGAACTGTAGATTTAACAGTAGCCACCTTCACAATGATGAAAGGCGAATAAACGTAAATGAAGAGATCCCACTGCAAAATGTGTGTATCAGTGATGTACAAAATAACATTCCTGTACCAGATAGAAATCAGTTATTCAAAGGGAGGCCAAAAAGGGAACGGAAATGAAGTAGAAACACCACCACAGGGAGACTAGGAAAAAATGTCGCATCCGAAGCAAGGGCTATTTTACTTAAAGAAATGTCCTTGGAGAATCTACAGAGTTCAGACATTACCTCTGCCATTGCAAATGTTTGGAAGAAGTAGGAGAGTACAATGCTGGGAAAGAATTTGACAAATTTTGTAGTGTCGAATCTCATGATGCTCAGCATGCATTGATTTACTCAACGGTTTCTGAGTTTGACACAAAACAGAAGAGTGTGAAAATATCGACCAAAAAATGTTTAGCAGCTTACACGAACTGTGTGGGGTGGTTATATGTAAAACGTTCTTTTCACAGACGTTCAAACATCAAGTTGTAAAGTGAACAACGCTTTACAAAATAATAAACGTCCTGAAGGAGCCGCATTTGTCATGGAGTGGGTGATGGACAAATACACTACTGGCCATTAAAAGTGCTACACCACGAAGATGACGTGCTACAGATGCGAAATTTAACCGACATGAAGAAGATTCTGTGATATGCAAATGATTAGCTTTCCAGAGCATTCACACAAGGTTGGCGCCGGTGGCAACACCTATAACGTGCTGACATGAGGAAAGGTTCCAACCGATTTCTCATACACAAACAGCAGTTGACCGGCGTTGCCTGATGAAACGTTGTTGTGATGCCTCGTGTAAGGAGGAGAAATGCGTACCATCACGTTTCCGACTTCGATAAAGGTCGGATTGTAGCCTATCGCGATTGCCGTTTATCGTATCGCGACGTTGCTGCTCGTGTTGGTCGAGATCCAATGACTGTTAGCAGAATCTGGAATCGGTGGGTTCAGGGGGGTAATACGGAACGCCGTGCTGGATCCCAACGGCCTCGTATCACTAGTAGTCCAGATGACAGGCGTCTTAAGGCCGGTTCCCACTAGAGCGCGGCAGCGCGTCGTGCGGCAACGGCAGCGGCAAGCGTTTTCAGCTTTGTCACGGAGGCTCGCGGAATCGGCGTTCCCATCTGGAGGCGGCAGATGCTAGCGGTAGCCAGTGTCAGACAGCCATTGAGGTACGGGGTGGGACCCACTGAAATGCCCGGTGCGTTTGATTAACTTTATCTTACACCTACATGAAGGAAAGGCGAAGTTGGGTGAAGACATACCAATTTTTCATTTTCTGTACAACGTACTGTTTCACATATTTCATTATTCATGTTTTCTCATTTCACCATAAACAGATTTCATGACTACCGTTCATGATTGTTCACTATCTCCTAACACATTGAAACAATGTACGACAAAAGAGATTATTCAGATAGTTAAACGAGACAAAAATTTAAAATCTGATATGGTAGCAGGTACAGGAAAACACTAAGAACACAAAGGCTTGGGGGAAGGGATGAAAGTGGAAGCCACTGATAGAATTTCGCACAGAGCATAATGTAATCATCGCCAGCACCTTGCTTAAGATTCATCAAAGAATAATACATATTTGGAACAAAGTTTTCGAAACCAGATTTTAAATTATAAGACATTTCCCGGTGCAGGCGCAAACCTACAATACTTTATTGGTTACGAGCTGCAGTTTACAACCAAAGAGACAGTAAACGGTAACAAATTAAGGAAATGGAACTTGAATAAGTCAAGACCTACAGTTTTTCGATAATCTTAAGGTTACCATAATGCAACGACTGACTGAAGCAGGGAAAGGAATCCGCTAGAATACGAATGGATATCTTTGAGAGAAGAAGAGGTGTATACAGCAAAGTATGTGAAGGGGAAGAAGGTACAGTAGAAATCGTTAAATAAAACGTTATATATTAAATTTGACAAGAGGGAAAAATATAAAAATGCAGCAAATAAAGTAGGCCATGGGAAACGTCTAAACATGAAGTTGACAGAAAGTCCAAAATTGCAACGCGATTTTGCACTTGGAAAACATAGGGGAATGAAAATGAGAAAGAACAAAGAAAAATTTGCTCAAAGGAGAAGCAACTGTCAAGAACTCATTTGGCAAGCCAGAACTTAGCAAATAAGAGAAGGCTAGAAAGTGGAAGGAATATGTAGAGAGGAGAGGGGGTGGGGTTGTACAAACTAACATAAGCACAATGTTAGATTCCTGTGAGATGTCTGAACATGCAAGGCAATACTGATCCTACCACTTAGCTAAGTAGACACACTGAAGAACTGCGAAACTGTGTTTATAGCATTTGCTTGTTTAGAGAAAGGTTTCGACAATCTTAATTAAAACATTCGTTGAAGCTCTGGAGATGTCATCCATAGAACACAGGGCCACAAGATTATCTACAACTTGTACAGAAACCAAACTGCATTTCTAAGACTTAAAGGACTTGAAAGGGAAGCAGTAATTGAGAAGGCAGAAGTAGAGAGGATATGAAATGAAGACTGTGAATAGCAAGAAAAGCGTTCTGAAAAAGAAAATTTGTTCACATCAGATATAAATTCTAATGATTGGGTACTATTTTACAAAGGTATTTGTGCGGAGTGCAGCCTTGTATGTAAGTGAAACGTGGGCGATGAACAATTCTGTCAAGAAGACAATGGACGCTTTCAAAACGTGATGAACAATAAGAATGCTGAAGATTAGATATGAGGATCGTGTAACTAAAGAAGAGTTACGGAATTAAATAGAGGAGGAAGAGGAAATTATGGCACAACTTTGACTACAAGAGGGGTAAGTTGACAGGACATATTATGAGGCATCAAAGATTCAGGACAAAAGGGGTTGGGTGATAGTATTCGGATAATAATCATCTGTTGAAATGCTATTCTACTAGTTTATCTATTAATGTAAGCAGGTAATTTACTCTTCCATGCACTCCTCCACAGAACATTTAAACCAAAACTGAAATCAGCTGAACACCAAATCTTTCAACCACTGTCTGACAACTACTGCATTCACTTTCATCTTTCTATAACTATCACTGGCTAGCCACACACACATACAGATATAAGGAGAACAGAAATAAACAAACATTAGTTTTCAGCATATAATTCTTTAGGTTGGCAACATGTACATACACAAACCAAACAGGAAGGGACATGAGGTGAACACACTGTAGTTACGACTTCAAATCAGTGTTTTCGGTAAAATGTCTACAGCTAGTGACAAAAGAAAAAAGAGCGAATATGAAATTGTTCTTATGTTCCATAATCTAAGTTTTAGTTCAACCTCCAGCATGTGACCAGGTGAGGGGGAATGCAGATGTCCGCCAAAAACTCGGTTCACTGTAAGTAATCAGTTATTCACGTAAAAAAAGATGTTTTATGATCTGTTTTATGATCTGCAAGTATCACATATCAAAACAAAACTGAATCATTCTAGATTCCACCGACGATGCCTTAAAGTAAAAGGCGAAACGCGTCTTGAACCAATAAAGTACACTGGATAAAGAAAGAAACGTTTGTTACTTCCAAAGGAAATAATCAATAGCTATAGATACTTAGCCAATTACATCTTATGACATACCAGTAAATTAGTCTCGATTTATCTTCTCAATCCACATGCTATTAAATGCCGTTTAAAAAAATTCAACTATCCCTTCCGAAAAAACTGTAGTTTCTTTCATATCTCGGTAGATAAACAGATTTAGGATATTTATCATGTGACAAAATACATGACTTTTTACAAGTTATTGTTTGCAAAAAAACACTTTTCGATTTCTTGAACCGTTTACGAAATTTGCAGTTGATACAACCACATGGTTTACAACGAGCAGGACGAAGTATCGGTCGCGTAGCGAGCGACCCGCGCGCGGTCACTGTACGGCCAGTCCGCCGACATATCATTCAATATCTCGAGAATGGTGATAGCTATCGATCTGCTCTCAGCTTTAAAAACAATTTCGATATGTTGACTAAATTTCATACGCAGCAATGTATTACCTAAAATGAACTGTACGCAAAGTCCACGCAATGCGTTTTTACCTCTGCACACACATTAAAATTTCGTGTAAAGGTCTACGTAAATGCGATACAGCAAGTAACGAAAAGAAATTCGATCCTTTATCGAGAGAAGATATCAGGCTGTAACATGCCCAAGAATCAAATTTTTCTACCGAATAGTTTCCTTGTAATCGGATGATAAGTATTTCATGGCTGCCGCCGCGTCCGCGCCAGCGGTTCGGCGAAAGGTCGTGTGGCCCGGGCTTCCGTACCTGACGTCACGCTCAGCGCGTTCTGTGATTGGCGGCGCGCACCTGGAGTGCGGCACGCGGCAGCGGAAGCGGTTCGACATGGTCAAACCGCGACGCAGAGCTCGCTGCGCCGTGCCGCTGACGCCGTTTCCACGGCACCCAGCCGCTGACTCTCGGTTTTGTCGCGCGGCAGCCCTAGTGGGAACCGGCCTTTATCCGCACGGCTTTAACGGATCGTGCAGCCTCGTCTCGATCCCTGAGTCAACAGATGGGGACGTTTGCCAGACAACAACCATCTGCATGAACAGTTCGACGTTTGCAGCAGCACGGAGACCATGGCTGCGGTTACCCTTGACGGTGCATCACAGACAGGAGCGCCTGCGATGGTGTACTCGACGATTAATCCAGGTTCTATTCACAGCATCACGATGGTCCCATCCATGTTTGGCGACATGGTGGTGAACGCACATTGGAAGCGTGTATTCATCATTGCCATACTGGCGTATTCACCCGGTGGGATGGTACGGGGTGCCATTGGTTACACGTCTCGGTCACCTCTTGCTCGCATTCATGGCACTTTCAACAGTGGACGTCACATTTCAGATGTGTTAAGACTCATGGCTCTACCCTTCGTTCGGTCCCTGCGAAACCCTACATTTCAGCAGGATAATGCACGACTGCATGTTGCAGGTCCTGTACGGGCCTTTCTGGATACAGCAAATGTTCGACTGCTGCCCTGGCCAGCACATTCTCCAGATCTCTCACCAACTGAAAACGTCTGGTCAATGGTGGCCAAGCAACTGGCTCATCACAATACGCCAGTCACTACTCTTGATGAACTGTGGTATGGTGTTGAAGCTGCATGGGCAGCTGTACCTGTACACGCCATCCAAGGTCTGTTTGACTCAATGCCCGGGCGTACCGAGGCCGTTATTACCGCCAGAGGTGGTTGTTCTGGGTACTGATTTCTCAAGATCTATGCACCCAAATTGCGTGAAAATGTAATTACATGTCAGTTCTGGTATAATATATTTGTCCAATGAATACCCGTTTATCATCTGCATTTCTTCTTGGTGTAGCAATTTTAATGGTCAGTAGTGTATATCTCTGTATTTGAATATGCATGCCTATAGCAGTTCCTTTGACTCTTCAGTTTATAACATACCTTTTGAACATAACAAATAATTTTAGGGGAATGCATCATAGACCTAAAAGTAACGACATAACAATTAATTGAATGATCTATTATCAGGACATCATAAGTCGATGCAATAAATTAGTTACCGAAAAGCCTAATCAACTGGCTCAATCGTCTACTCTTTGTACGTGTTGCAGCCCAGACGGCCACGCTTGGAGTGTGGGACTATGTGGTACTGGTGGCGATGCTGGTCATATCCATGGGCATCGGCGTCTACTACCGCTTCACAGGCGGTCGCCAGAAGACCACTCAGGTAGGTCACACCAAAAGAAGAAGAAGAAATCACGAGCGCGCTGCTTGTGTAGTTTTGTAACTTCCCCTTTGTATGTAAGGAATCACTGTGCTGGAAAATCTCTTACGTTATTTGATTTTCAAACAGCTGAGCAAAACTCAACGTACTCACAAGGGGAGGCCGCCAACTGTGAAATTCAGATTCGATTCATACTGCGCATAATAACAGCTCATGGCCAGAGGTGTAATGTGGCAAAGCACCAAGATGCACTTCTCAGCCGTTGTCGAGAAAATCGACAGTTAAAATAAACCGTTGCGGTGAAATAGTCTCTACGATTTATAGTTTCCTACATCGTCATGGCGCAGCGGTAAGCGCTCGGGTTCGTAATCCGACGGTCGCTGGATCGAATCTCGCGCCATGCAACCTTTTTTTTAATATTTGTTTTTTGTAATTAAAAAATATATATAAAATTAACAATTGAGCCTATAAAACGAATATATATATATATATATATATATATATATATATATATATATATATATATATTTGAATTACAAAAAACAAATATAAAAACAATATAAAACGAATATCCTGAGAATCCTTTAAAGTATGAATTATACGTCTTATGTTAACTACACGTGTAAACATTATGAAGACAATTAATAACATTTGTGAAGTACAACTTTGTTTGCGGAAAACATAATCATGTTCGAAGTCGCCAGTTTTTAAGACAAACGACTTTCAACAACTTATTATATGCATAATTGTTGCAACTGATTGCCGGGAATTATATATATATATATATATATATATATATATATATATATATATATATATATATATGAACAAATACTAAAAAAAAAAATTGTATGGCGCGAGATTCGATCCGGCGACCGTCGGATTACGAACCCGAGCGCTTACTGCTGCGCCACGACGCTATTGGAAAATATAAATCGTAGAGAGTATTTCACCGCAACGGTTTCTTTTAACTGTCGATTTTCTCGACAACGGCTGAGAAGTGCATCTTGGTGCTTTGCCACATTACACCTCTGGCCATGAGCTTTTATTATGCGCAGTATGAATCGAATCTGAATTTCACAATTGGCGGCCTCCCCTTGTTAGAACCACTTGGACCTAACTAACCTAAGGACATCACACACAGCCATGCCCGAGCCAGGATTCTAACCTGCCACTGTAGCAGTCGCGTGGTTCCAGAATGAAGCGCCTAGAACTGCTCGGCCACAACGGCCGGCCACTTATTCTGATGATCACTAAACTGACACAAATATTTTAGCGCAACGCAGTCTGACTTTCAATAATCGCTACAAACGAATGGCCCTGACTAACAATAACTTATACCTTTGATGAATCACTTACCTCACAAAAATCTTGTTTACTCGAACTACTGCAATACAGCGAACGCCAATACTGGCAGGTAAATAAAAGGTTGTAACTACTGAAGGCACTAACTACTGATAGGCATAGTTAGCAAATGAGAGATTTTGATAGAGAACAAACAATGTACCAGGTGATCAAAAAGTCAGTATAAATTTGAAAACTGAATAAATCATGGAATAATGTAGAGAGAGAGAGAGGGGTACAAATTGACACACATGCTTGGAATGACATGGAGTTTTATTAGAACCAAAAAAAAAAAAAAAAAAAAAATACTAAAGTTCAAAAAATGGTAGACAGATGGCCCTTCATCTGAACAGAATAGCAATAATTAGCATGACAAAAGTAAGACAAAGCAAAGATGATGTTCTTTACAGGAAATGCTCAATATGTCCACCATCATTCCTCAACAATAGATGTAGTCGAGGAATAATGTTGTGAACAGCACTGTAAAGCATGTCCGGCGTTACGGTGAGGCATTGGCGTCGGAAGTTGTCTTTCGGCATCCCTAGAGATGTCGGTCGATCACGATACACTTGCGACCTCAGGTAACCCCAAAGCCAATAATCGCACGGACTGAGGTCTGGGAGGCCAAGCATGACGAAAGTGGCGGCTGAGCACACGATCATCACCAAACGACGTGCGCAAGAGATCTTTCACGCGTCTAACAATGTGGGGTGGTTCTAATAAAACCCCACGTTATTCCAAACATGTGTGTCAATTTGTACCTCTCTATCTACATTATTCCTTGGTTTATTAAGTAGTAAAATTTATACTGACGACTTTTTGATCACCATGTATTTACCTTAATATCGTTGAAAAGTCATATATATATATCAGTTCATGACATCCAGTCTTACAAATTTGCTGTCTCTGATGGACACACGTCCAGATCATCCGCTCTCAAAACTCCGCCATGTCTCTCCCCACATCCACCACTGCTGGCGGCTCATCTCCAACTGCGCAACGCTACGCGCTGTTAACAGCCAGCTGCCCATCACTACAATAGCGAATGTTTCAACAATGCCAACCAGCCACAGACTGCACACAGCGCAGTCAATGATTTTCATATAGAGCGCTACGTGACGTTACCAACATAAAAACCTAAATAGGCTACTTACAGTCTCTTTTCCAAAAAGTTCCCATATGAGCAAACCAGTTGAGTCTTTACCTTTACAGGTACTTAGGGCTATGTATGGATCTGTTTGAAAGAGAATAGCTCGATTTAGTCAGAGGGTGAGCCTTACACGTCTGTTTTCATGCCCCGCACCTAATTCGTTGCAAATAATAACCTGAAGCTGTCATCCTGCGGTCAAGTAGTCTATGAACTGGCTAGACCTGCGAGTTAATAAAATACATCTACATCTGCATGCATTCTCGGCAAATCACATTCAAGTGCCTGGCAAAGGGTTCATCGAACCACCTTCACAAGTCTCTATCATTCCAATCTCGTATAACACGCGGAAAGAATGAACACCTATATCTTTCCGTACGAGCTCTGATCTCCCTTATTTTATCGTGTTGATCATTCCTCCCTATGTAGGTCGGTGTCAACAAAACATTTTCGCATTCAGAGGAGAAAGTTGGTGATTGGAATTTCGTGAGAAGATTCCGTCGGAACGAAAAACGCCTTTTAATGATTTCCAGATCAAATCCTGTGTCATTTCTGTGATACACTTTCCTGTATTTCGCTATAATACAAAACGTGCTGCCCTTCTTTGAACTTTTTCGATGTTCTTCGTCAGTCCTACCCGGTAAGGATCCCACACCGCGCAGCAGTATTCTAAAAGAGGGCGGACAAGCGTAGTGTAGGCAGTCTCCTTAGTAGGTCTGTTACATTTTCCAAGTGTCCTGCCAATAAAACGCAGTCTTCGGATTGCCTTCCCGACAACGTTTTCTGTGTGTTCCGTACAATTTAAGTTGTTCGTAATTGTAATACCTAGGTATTTAGTTGCATTTACGGCTTTTAGACTACACTGATTTATCGTGTAACCGAAGTTTGAGTTCCTTTTAGCACTCATGTGGATGACCTCACACTTTTCATTATTTAGGGTCAACTGCCACTTTTCGCACCATCGTTTTGCAGTTTATTTTGATCTTCTGATGACTTTATCAGTCGATAAAAGACAGCGTCATCTGCAAACAACCGAAGACGGCTGCTCAGATTGTCTCCAAAATCGTTTATATAGATACGGAACAGGAAAGGGGCTATAACAGTATGTTGGGGAACGCCAGAAATCACTTCTTTTTTACTAAATGACTTTCCCTGAATTACTACGAACTGTGACCTCTCTGACAGGAAATCACAAATCCAGTCACGTAACTGAGACGATATTCCATAAGGATGCAATTTCATTACGAGCCGCTTGTGTGGTACAGTGTCAAAAGCCTTCCGGAAAATACGAGGAAATACAAAAGTTAAATGAATCATAAGGGTCCTATTGTAACGTCTGTAATTGATGTAGACGACAGAGAATTATGTTGAATAACGATAATCAGTAAAGGGCAACTCAGATAAATGGGAAGTGGTCCTACGACATTTAGTTAATATACAAACAGGAAATACCCTTAATCAAATGCAGTGAAGTTACGTAGAGAGTTTCACAAGAGCCTCATAAGAATGGTAGCAAAATTCCTGAACTAAATTATCATCAAAGACCCGCAAAAATTAAGTCCATTTCGTAATCACAATACACGAAATAATCTCCCTCTCAAAACCCTTCAGACGTCAACATGACGACTTACAAATTATCACACGTGATACAAAGAGTGGTAACTCACACCCGCAAACTTCTTGGCATATTAAAACTCTGTTCGCGACTGGGATCGAACTCGGGACCTTTGCCTTTCGTGGGTAAGTTCTCTAGTAACTGAGCTACCCAAGCACCGCGCACGACACCTGCTCAAAGCCTTAGTTGCGCCAGTACCTCGTCTCCTACCTTCCAAACTTACAGAATTTCTTCTGCGAAATTTGCAGAACTAGCATTCTGGAAGAAAGGATGTTGTGGAGACATGGTTTAGCCACAGCCTGGGGGATGTGTCCAGAATGAGTTTTTCACTCTGCAGTGGAGTGTACACTGGTATGCAACATCCTTTCAGATTAAAGTTGTGTACTAGACAGGGACTTGTAGTCAGAACCTTTGCCTTTCTTCCTGGAGCGCTAGTTTTGATATTTTCATGAGAGAACTTCTGTGAAGTTTGGAAGGTCCTGGGGGAAGTAAAGCGCAGAGGACAGGCCGTGGGTCGTGCTTGGGTAGTTCACTCCGTAGAACACGTGCCCACAAAAGGCAAAGGTCCCGAGTTCGATTCTTGGTCTGGCACTCAGTTCTAATCCGCCAGGAAGTTTCAGCGCCAGCGCACACTCTGCTGCAGACAGATGAATAGGAAATGTTTTTAGTAAAAACTCTGGAAAAGTTCTTGAAAGATTTGCACCAGAGTTTTACACGAAGCTGTAAAAAACATTCAGATGGACATAGGTTACGTATATTCACTGAAGAGGCAAAGAAACTGGTACGCCAGCCTAATATAGTGTAGGGCCCCAGAGAGCACGAAGAAGTGCCGCAGTATGACGTGGCCTGGACTCGACTAATGTCTGGAGTCGTGCTGGAGGGAACTGACTCTAGTGTCTCGGAAGCCTGCGTACTTGGTTCGCTGGACAATCAAACCAGTCATAATTTCGGGTTTTATTACAATAAGAAAATGAGCATACTTAACTTTACTGGCCGGCCGGAGTGGCCGTGCGGTTCTAGGCGCTACAGTCTGGAGCCGAGCGACCGCTACGGTCGCAGGTTCGAATCCTGCCTCGGGCATGGATGTGTGTGATGTCCTTAGGTTAGTTAGGTTTAAGTAGTTCTAAGTTCTAGGCGACTGATGACCTCAGAAGTAAGTCGCATAGTGCTCAGAGCCATTTGAACCATTTTTGAACCAAACAAGTACCACCTTCGGCGACACCGTGTCAGGTGGGCCGCCAGAATATGTGCACGCATCGGCCTGACGTTAATTAACTCGGAAACGGCGCAAAGGCTCGAATTTTCCCTTAACAGTTATTGTTCAACACAATCTTCGTACACCATATATATTAAAAATACACTGGAGCGCCAAAGAAACTGGTATAGCCATGCGTATTAAAATAAATGCAAACGGGCAGAATACAGCGCTGCAATCGGCAACGCCTATGTAAGACAACAAGTGTCTGGTGCAATGTTAGATCGGTTACTGTTGCCACAATGACAGCTTATCGAGGTGTAAGTTTGAACATAGTGTTATAGTCGGCGCACGACCGATTGGACACAGCATCTTCGAGGTAGCGATGAAGTGGGGATTTTCCCGTACGACCATTTCACGAATGTACCGTGAATATCAGGAATCCCGTTCAAAATGGCTCTGAGCACTATGGGACTTAACATCTATGGTCATCAGTCCCCTAGAACTTGGAACTACTTAAACCTAACTAACCTAAGGACATCACACAACACCCAGTCATCACGAGGCAGAGAAAATCCCTGACCCCGCCGGGAATCGAACCCGGGAACCCGGGCGTGGGAAGCGAGAACGCTACCGCACGACCACGAGCTGCGGACAGGAATCCCGTAAAACTTCAAATCTCCGAGATCGTTGCGGCCAGAAAAAATCCTGCGCCCACTGAAGAGAATCGTTCAGTGTGGCAGAAGTGCAACCCTTTTGTAAATTTCTGCAGATTTCCTTTATGACTGATTTCCTTTCAAATGGCTCTGAGCACTGTGGGACATCTGAGGTCATCAGTCCCCTACAACTTAGAACTACTTAAACCTAACTAACCTAAGGACATCACACACATCCATGCCCGAGGCAGCATTCGAACCTGCGGCCGTAGCTGTCGTGCGGTTCCACACTGAAGTGCCTAGAACCGCTCGGCCACACAGGCCGATTAGGAAGGAACCACCAAGGTTTAATAGCCGCATTATAAAAGCTCAAACAGTTATGGCGTTTCTGGAAAATGAACATTTCCTCGCCAGCCGGCCGGTTCTAGGCGCCTCAGTCTGGAACCACGCTACCGCTACAGTCGCAGGTTCGAATCCTGCCTCGGGCAGGGATGTGTGTTATGTCGTTAGGTTAGTTAGGTTTAAGTAGTTCTAAGTTCAAGGGGACTGATGACCTCAGAAGTAAGTCGGATAGTGCTCAGAGCCGTTTGAACCATTTTTTGAACATTTCCTCTGTAAAAGTAAACAGGGATTCCGCAAACTGAGATCCTTTGAAACTCAGCTCGCTCTGTTCTTCCGTGAGACCCACAGCGCAGTGGACGACGGCGCTCAGCTTGATGTCGTGTTTCTCGACTTCAGTCAGGCATTGGATACCGTCCCGCATTGCCGTTTAATGAAACAAATACGAGCTTACGGAGTATCGGAGCAGACCTGCGATTGGATTAGAGACTTTCTTGTAGATACAACTCAAGACGTCGCTCTTAACGGAACTAAATCGACAGATCTGGGGGTAAATATCCGGAGTAGCACAGGGGAAGTGTGATATGACGTTCCTGTTTACAATATGCATAAATCATATAGTAGGAGGCGTGGGATGCTCTTTAAGGCTGTTCGCAGATGACGTAGTTGTCTATACCAAAGTATCAACGCCAGAAGATAGTAAGGATTTGCTGAATGACCTGCAGAGAATTGATGAATGCTGCAGGCTCTGGCAGTTGACACAGAACGTAAATAAATGCAACTTACTTCGCATACATAGGAAAAGAAATCCACTACTCTACAGCACCACAATTGATAACCTACAGCTGGAGACAGAGTCTGCCGTAAAATACGTATTCGCAACTGCCCAGAACGACCTTGAATGGAATGATCATATGAAACAGACAGTGGGAAAAGCAGACACCAGACTCAGATTCGTCGGAAAAATGTTAAGGAAATGTAACTCATCCGCGAAAGAAGTGGCTTGTAAGGCGCTTGCTTGCCCGATTCTTGAGCACTGTTCATCCATCTGGGATCCCCATCAGGTAGGACTGATAGAGGAGATAGAGAAGATCCAACGAAGAGCGGCGCGTTTCGTCACGGGATCGTTTAGTTGACAAGCGTTACAAGAGAGGCGTCGTGCGTCACGGGGAGATTTCCTACTGAAATTTCGGGACAACACTTTTCAGGAGGAGTCGGACAACATATTACTTACCCCATATACATCTCGCGTATTGACAACAAGAAAATTCGAGTAATTGAGCCAATACAGAGGCTTACCGACGATCATTCTTCTCACGCAGTATTCGCGAGTGGAATAGGGCAGAGGGACCAAATATGATACAGAAAGTACACTCCGCCACAGACCATTAGGTGGCTTGCGGAGTATGATGTAGATGTGTTTACTTCAAATTTTTACACGATTAGAAAAAAATATACACCCCATGTTCGTCGAATATTTATTAAACAATTTATTATTGGAGTGACGTGTGCAACCTTGCATTCCTCAGGTACGGACCTTTCGTCGAGCGAGGGGTTGTATGTGGTTACTAAGTGTGGGGCTAATGTATCAGGAACCTAATTGGTGTGTAGTCTGGACCGCAAGCCTTGCCGTTATGAAGTGATTTAAGCTGCTTTACTACGCCGAGGATGTGTACGAGGGGCGTTTGAAAATTCCGTGCAAAGTCCGAGAGTTGGCACCACCGGTGCGTATCGAGGTCATGTTTAGTTAGTAGCATCTTTGGAAAGAACGCACACCAAGTTTCAGCCATATTGGTCTATTTCTTTGTGTTCGGCATTCGTGTGAATGAAGGAAGTCGAGTGATTGTCAAAAAATGGACGAAAAATTATTTCGTGTGGTGATTAAACATTACTTTGTGAAAGGCAAAACGTCTCAGGAGACTAAAGAGAAGCTTGATAAACATTACTGAGACTGTGCATATTCGATTATAACAGTTTACAAGTGGTTTTAAAATTCGGAGTGACCATATGGTCACAAGTGATGCTGAACATTCTGGACGCCCTGTGGAGGTTACGACTCCAGAAATCATTGACAAAATCCGTGATATGGTGATGGATGACAGAAGAGTTTTAGCTGCGTGAGATTGCTAGTGCTGCGGGTATCTCGAATGAATGGGTACAAAATATTTTGCGTACACATTTGGACACGAGAAAGCTATCCGCAAAATGGGTTCCGCGATTGCTCACACTTGACCAAAAACCGAATTACGTGAAATGTTGCAAGGATGGTTTGCAGCTGTTCAGGAAGAATCCGCACGACTTTATGCGTCACTCCACACAACGTTTACAGCTCTTCAATCGTCCGGTGTTTACGTTCCTTACATCAAACGAGGCATCGTTTGGCATTCACTGACGTGATGTGTGGCTTTTGAGTAGCTGCTCGACCGTGAAATCAAAGTTTTCTCGCCTCCCGCCTATCTGTCGTAGTACTTGCAGTGGATCCTGATGCAGTTTGGAATTCCTGTGTGAAGGTCTGGACAGATGTCTGCCTATTACACGTTACGATCCTCTTCAACTGCCGGCAGTCTCTGTCAGTCAGCAGACGAGGTCGGTCCGTAGGCTTTTGTGCTGTACTTGTCCCTTCACGTTTCCACTGCACTATCACATCGGAAACAGTGGACCTGCGGATGTTTAGGAGTGTGGAAATCTCGCGTACAGAGATATGACACACGTGACACCCAATCACCTGACCACGTTCGAAGTCCTTGAGTTCCGCAGAGCGCCCCATTCTGCTCTCTCACGATGTCTAATGACTACTGAGGTCGCTGGTATGGAGTACCTGGCAGTAGTTGGCAGCACAATGCACGTAATACGGAAAACGTATGTTGTGAGAGTGTCCGGATACTTTTGATCACATAGTATCGTAAATAGTTGATTTCGGGTACCCGAAGAATCGAATAATTTCAGTGAGCCAGCGCTCAGCGTGAGGGCTTTCGATAATCGCGCGTCTTCTCTTGTTTTTCGCACTTGTCCGTAAATAGTCCGGCCATTTTGAGGTTCTGAGTGTTTACTATACTCTGTTCATTATACGAGTGAACGTGGTGTAAACATTTCGCCAGGTATTCTTCCGCATTTGCTTGAATCTCATTGGATTTCGTTTCACGTGGAGCGGAAGCCAAGCTGTGACCAGTACTGTCAAGTGCGACCTTAAGGATGCGTTTTATGCTGTGTTACACGCACGTGGACCGAGCGATGATGCGGGGCAACAGCTTTACCCGTGCATTAGACTTGGGACAGCACTGGCCACCCAGCGGTCCAACTAACCTATAATGAAATGTTTTTTAATTCAGTCTTTGATCACAGTATGAATTCTTTACAGGATGACAGGTTTCAGTCCGTAATGACCATCCTCAGATCTTTTTTGCACCATGTCCTAAAGTGATAAGGCCTTAATGGCATCGCCAAAACATATAAATATAATCAGCATAGCATCGTCATATACACTCCTGGAAATTGAAATAAGAACACCGTGAATTCATTGTCCCAGGAAGAGGAAACTTTATTGACACATTCCTGGGGTCAGATACATCACATGATCACACTGACAGAACCACAGGCACATAGACACAGGCAACAGAGCATGCACAATGTCGGCACTAGTACAGTGTATATCCACCTTTCGCAGCAATGCAGGCTGCTATTCTCCCATGGAGACGATCGTAGAGATGCTGGATGTAGTCCTGTGGAACGGCTTGCCATGCCATTTCCACCTGGCGCCTCAGTTGGACCAGAGTTCGTGCTGGACGTGCAGACCGCGTGAGACGACGCTTCATCCAGTCCCAAACATGCTCAATGGGGGACAGATCCGGAGATCTTGCTGGCCAGGGTAGTTGACTTACACCTTCTAGAGCACGTTGGGTGGCACGGGATACATGCGGGTGTGCATTGTCCTGTTGGAACAGCAAGTTCCCTTGCCGGTCTAGGAATGGTAGAACGATGGGTTCGATGACGGTTTGGATGTACCGTGCACTATTCAGTGTCCCCTCGACGATCACCAGTGGTGTACGGCCAGTGTAGGAGATCGCTCCCCACACCATGATGCCGGGTGTTGGCCCTGTGTGCCTCGGTCGTATGCAGTCCTGATTGTGGCGCTCACCTGCACGGCGCCAAACACGCATACGACCATCATTGGCACCAAGGCAGAAGCGACTCTCATCGCTGAAGACGACACGTCTCCATTCGTCCCTCCATTCACGCCTGTCGCGACACCACTGGAGGCGGGCTGCACGATGTTGGGGCGTGAGCGGAAGACGGCCTAACGGTGTGCGGGACCGAAGCCCAGCTTCATGGAGACGGTTGCGATTGGTCCTCGCCGATACCCCATGAGCAACAGTGTCCCTAATTTGCTGGGAAGTGGCGGTGCGGTCCCCTACGGCACTGCGTAGGATCCTACGGTCTTGGCGTGCATCCGTGCGTCGCTGCGGTCCGGTCCCAGGTCGACGGGCACGTGCACCTTCCGCCGACCACTGGCGACAACATCGATGTACTGTGGACACCTCACGCCCCACGTGTTGAGCAATTCGGCGGTACGTCCACCCGGCCTCCCGCATGCCCACTATACGCCCTCGCTCAAAGTCCGTCAACTGCACATACGGTTCACGTCCACGCTGTCGCGGCATGCTACCAGTGTTGAAGACTGCGATGGAGCTCCGTATGCCACGGCAAACTGGCTGACACTGACGACGGCGGTGCACAAATGCTGCGCAGCTAGCGCCATTCGACGGCCAACACCGCGGTTCCTGGTGTGTCCGCTGTGCCGTGCGTGTGATCATTGCTTGTACAGCCCTCTCGCAGTGTCCGGAGCAAGTATGGTGGGTCTGACACACCGGTGTCAATGTGTTCTTTTTTCCATTTCCAGGAGTGTAGATCTAAAATAAGGTGTAGCAGGTTACGTGATGAAAGCAGTCACGGCAATATTGAGGACTGTCCTCGCAGCGGCAGGCCTCGTACTGCACACACTCCAGACAATGTGCAGAGAGTTAACGAATTGGTGACTGCTGAGAGACGCATCACAGTGAACGAATTGTCACGCTACGTTGGGATAGGGGAAGGAAGTGTTTGTAGAGTACTGAAAGTGTTGGCGTTAAAAAAGGTTTGTGGCAGGTGGATTCCCAGCATGTCGACAGTGGCTCACAAAGAAACAAGAAGAACGGTATGCAGCGAACTTTTGGAACAGTACGAGAATGGCGGAGATGAATTTCTCGGAAGAATTGTGACAGGTGATGAAACATGGCTCCATCATTTTTCACCAGAGACGAAGAGACAATCAACGGAGAGGCATCACGCAAATTCACCCAAGAAAAAAAAATTCAAAACCACACCTTCTGCTGGAAAAGTTATGGCTACGGTATTTTCGATTCCGAAGGACTCTCGCTTGTGGACATCGTGCCAAGTGGAACCACAATAAATTCTGATGCATATGTGACGACACTGAAGAAACTTCGAGCTCGACTGAGTCGTGTTCGACCACATCGGCAAATGCAGGATGTTTTGCTGTTGCACGACAACGCACGGCCACACGTCAGTCAAAAAACCGTGGAAGCGATCACAAAACTCGGATGGAGAACACTGAAACAGCCGCCTTACAGTCCTGACCTGGCTCCGTGTGACTTTCATCTCTTTGCGAAACTGGAAGACTCTCTTCGTGGAACAAAGTTTGAATATGATGAATCTCTTGTGCACGGTGCCAAACAGTGAATCCAACAGGTTGGGCCAGAATTTTACCGTGCGGGTATACACGTGCTGGTTCCAAGATGGCGTAAGGCAGTTGAGAGGGATGGAAATGATGTGGGGAAATGAAAATATTGTTCCTAAAGGATGTATCTACACACTGTAAAACTTTCAAACATGTACAATAAAAGATGGATTTTAAAAAAAAATAGTGGACATTTCTTTTGGAGTGATCCTCGTACGTGTGTTATGGCTGCTAGCCAATCATCGCGTTTGTGTTTGTTCAAAAAAAAAAAAAAAAAAAAAAAAAGAAAGACTCAAATGGCTCTGAGCACTATGGGACTTTACATCTATGGTCATCAGTCCCCTAGAACTTAGAACTAGTTAAACCTAACTAACCTAAGGACATCAAACAACACCCAGTCATCCCTGACCCCGCCGAGAGTCGAACCCGGGCGCGGGAAGCGAGAACGCTACCGCACGACCACGAGCTGCGGACTTGTGTTTGTTTACAGCAGGTTAATTCTTATGATCTACAAAGTGCAGTGGAAACGTGTGGAGGCCACGCCTTTTCCGAAAGTGCAGAGATTGTTTTCGACGATTCAGAGACAATGGTTTTGAGTTGAATGACAAAAGACGTCCCAGTCGGTGTGGTTACAGTGAGTTGCTGCGGCCGAGTCCGGGGGCGAATGCTGAATGCTACAAAGTGCAGTTGCTCGATTTAAATCGCGCACTTAGAGAAGTGACAGTCATAGAGCTCCCTGGCGGTGCCAAACGACATGTTGCAAGCAGAGTGAAGGAAACCTTGAACTGACTACAATGGGATAGCTTACTCCCACACGCCATATTCACCAGAGGGCGCCCGTTCCTATTACTTCGTGTTTTCGCCCGTACAGCAGGGCCTCTCTGAACAACACATACGAGGCACATTTCATGAATAACGCCCGCTAATAGTCCTTCAATATAGTGTCCCTGCTTCTCTACGACTAACAAGGGGAACCTCCATACTGTAAATCACGGATTTTGATGCGCTTCAACTGGGTTGTAGAGGCACTTACCCTGAGTACCTGGCTACCCGGTTTTTTAGCGACGTGCCTTGGTTTTTGAGAAAATCGATTTTGAAGTTCATTGCCCGCTTTGTATACCCGTAAAATTACATATATTCCGACCAAGTCAGTATAGGGTAGCGGTAAAAGTTCACGGCTACCGCGTTGGAGGTACCGTGTTCGAATACTGCTCCCATATTTTTTTATGTATGTAAGAACCGTCCGGAAAATTTGGTCCAAACGTTCAAAGACGAGTGGACAAATTAACTGGGAAACAGAAATGTAGCCGTATCCTGCGCGAAATCCGGGAAGTTCACGAAACTGGTGTACGAACAATTTTTGCGTTCTGTAATTCTTCCGTACGTGGGATAGAAATTTTTTTTGTACATTATCGATTCGTGGGGAGGGCAAACAGATTCAACTTTATACGATCATCTATTCACTGATGAAAGGAAAGCGATAAAAAAAAAGGTTCAAATGGCTCTGACCACAATAGGACTTAACTTCTGAGGTCATCAGTCACCTAGAACTTACAACTACTTAAGCCTAGCTACCCTAAGGACATCACACACATCCATGCCCGAGGCACGATTCGAACCTGCGACCGTAGCGGTCGCGCGGTTCCAGACTGTAGCGCCTATAACCGCTCGGCCACCTCGGCCGGCAAAGCGTAAACAATTGACAGGTATGTTGACTATGCAAGTTCAAATGGTTCAAATGGCTCTGAGCACTACGGAACTCAACTGCTGTGGTTATCAGTCCGACTATGCAAGTGGCTCAAAGAGATATATTGTATATCATTGAAACTATATGTAACATTAGGGCACATATGTTTCTGCCTATGTCATGCAGTTGTTAATAGTTTTCTGTGTTTTACTCAAATAACGCATGATATATCAACATATGTGTGCGCTATTATTCATAAAACCGTAACACACGGTTGTAATAGGCCATGCAACACATCAGATGTACTGCATACATTCGTAATCCAGTGGAACAGTGGAAGATTTTTTTAATAGAAATTAACTAATATAAATTACAATAAAATAAATTAAATTACAAGAAAATGTGACAACCATGTCAGAATACATAGTTACTTATGTGTGGTCTATGTTGTATATTGTGTGGTACGACAAACAGGTACCGCAATATTAACGATAAAAAGCATAAAAGAGTTTGTCTTAAAACCCAATTGCATTCCCGAAGTAAACCAATGCAATCGTACTATAAAATCATCAAACACCTGGTCATCGTAGGCACTTCATTAGGGCCCTTATGTAGGACAACCCCACACTGCGCTGGGTGGATTAATGCAATGGGGCCTGAAGATGGCATCAATGTAATGCCGGAACTGGTAGCACATAGAAGTTCATAAAATAAAATAAATTTCTACAGTACATTCGACTGTTGGTAAATTTTTGCATCAAGAAGTTCATGCTAGCCGCCGTCCCACGATCCATAATGGATCAACGAAGACACTTCGAAATCTTCAATTCTCTTTTTTCTTTTTCTTTTTTTCTCTACTCCTTACTGTCATTCAGCTGCTTCTAGTGTCTCATTTCCTAGTCTGAACTCCCTCAGTATCTCCTCGTTTAATCTGACTACATACGATTTCCCTAAGGGTACTTTTGTCGACGTTGATCTTAACCTCTTCTCAAGACGACAAATTGTGTTAAACTGCGGTCCCCATGTCCTTTGCCGCCTCTGACAGAATTACCTGCACATTGTCGTCGGCAAACTTTCTTTTACCTGATCTGTAATCCTCTTTCCAGGATCCAATGGCTTGCTTAGCTGCTCACTCGATGTAAAATCGGGAAACATTATGGATAAGCTGCAACATTCTTCCTTCTCAACCATTGCGTCTCTTCAGTGTCTTTGACTTCTTGCGGCACTATGGTTTCTATATAGGTTGGAGATACCCCATTTTTGGTAACAAATACACTCCTGGAAATGGAAAAAAGAACACACTGACACCGGTGTGTCAGACCCACCATACTTGCTCCGGACACTGCGAGAGGGCTGTACAAGCAATGATCACACGCACGGCACAGCGGACACACCAGGAACCGCGGTGTTGGCCGTCGAATGGCGCTAGCTGCGCAGCATTTGTGCACCGCCGCCGTCAGTGTCAGCCAGTTTGCCGTGGCATACGGAGCTCCACCGCAGTCTTTAACACTGGTAGCATGCCGCGACAGCGTGGACGTGAACCGTATGTGCAGTTGACGGACTTTGAGCGAGGGCGTATAGTGGGCATGCGGGAGGCCGGGTGCACGTACCGCCGAATTGCTCAACACGTGGGGCGTGAGGTCTCCACAGTACATCGATGTTGTCGCCAGTGGTCGGCGGAAGGTGCACGTGCCCGTCGACCTGGGACCGGACCGCAGCGACGCACGGATGCACGCCAAGACCGTAGGATCCTACGCAGTGCCGTAGGGGACCGCACCGCCACTTCCCAGCAAATTAGGGACACTGTTGCTCCTGGGGGATCGGCGAGGACCATTCGCAACCGTCTCCATGAAGCTGGGCTACGGTCCCGCACACCGTTAGGCCGTCTTCCGCTCACGCCCCAACATCGTGCAGCCCGCCTCCAGTGGTGTCGCGACAGGCGTGAATGGAGGGACGAATGGAGACGTGTCGTCTTCAGCGATGAGAGTCGCTTCTGCCTTGGTGCCAATGATGGTCGTATGCGTGTTTGGCGCCGTGCAGGTGAGCGCCACAATCAGGACTGCATACGACCGAGGCACACAGGGCCAACACCCGGCATCATGGTGTGGGAGCGATCTCCTACACTGGCCGTACACCACTGGTGATCGTCGAGGGGACACTGAATAGTGCACGGTACATCCAAACCGTCATCGAACCCATCGTTCTACCATTCCTAGACCGGCAAGGGAACTTGCTGTTCCAACAGGACAATGCACGTCCGCATGTATCCCGTGCCACCCAAAATGCTCTAGAAGGTGTAAGTCAACTACCCTGGCCAGCAAGATCTCCGGATCTGTCCCCCATTGAGCATGGTTGGGACTGGATGAAGCGTCGTCTCACGCGGTCTGCACGTCCAGCACGAACGCTGGTCCAACTGAGGTGCCAGGTGGAAATGGCATGGCAAGCCGTTCCACAGGACTACATCCAGCATCTCTACGATCGTCTCCATGGGAGAATAGCAGCCTGCATTGCTGCGAAAGGTGGATATACACTGTACTAGTGCCGACATTGTGCATGCTCTGTTGCCTGTGCCTATGTGCCTGTGGTTCTGTCAGTGTGATCATGTGATGTATCTGACCCCAGGAATGTGTCAATAAAGTTTCCCCTTCCTGGGACAATGAATTCACGGTGTTCTTATTTCAATTTCCAGGAGTGTATTTTAAAATAATCATTAAACGGTTCTCTGAAAATCTACACTCCCTGAATTTTGAGAATACACAGTATATTAATTTTTGTTCAACAAATAGCCATACCAACACTTTGTACAACAGGTAGTCATGCCGACAATTGATGTAGCACGTGAACAGGAATCAGTAAACGGAATAAAACCCTTCAAATTTTTGGGTGTACATACTCGCAAAAACATGACCTCGCAAAAAACACATTACTGAACAGATCAAACGATTAAGGGCAGCTACTTTTGATCTTCGTTTAATTTATAGTCTTGTAAACAAACGAATCAATTTCCTAATATATTCTGCATATTTCCACTCTTATGGAATATTTTTCCGGATTAGCTCTTCACTTAGAAGGTAATGATTATGCAGAACGAGCAGTGAGAGCAATATATGGTGTTCATCCACAGCTATCTTGTAGGCATGTCTTCAAAGAGTTATGCACTTTAACTGCAGCTACGGGATGAGTCAAAAGGCATGTCCCATGGGACAAATATGGTGAATCAGAATTCCACTGAAAAACGTTCAGGGATCTAAAACACGAAAAACAGTCCAATGAACAAGGGCTCTAAAATGCATAAATTAATTTTTGGTGTGAATCTAAAGTGACTTATTATCCAACTGACGCATGAAAAAAAAAGAAACAACTAACAGTAGAAAAAATGCATCTTAATCGCCCATTATTAAAGCTTTCAGTGACTCAGAAAGGAATTCTAAAATGTTTTTATCATTTGCCCAATAACATATAGGTCTGACACGTAGCAAAGCAAGTTCAAAATCTAACTCAGAACACTTTCTCCTGGAAAAATCCTTCTGTTCCATAGGCCAGCTTTGGTTTAAAAAATTTTTGGTCTCCAAAAAAAAGGTTCGTTTTTTAAGTGGTGTTTCATGCACAGGACTGAGAAACAAATATGTTAATTGTGTTAATGCTGATCATTAAAATCGTTCACATTATGTACCAGTCTGTTTTATTTAATCGTATGGCTACGGCCTCCCATCGGGCAGACCGTTCGCCGGGTGCCGATCTTTCAATTTGACGCCACTTCGGCGACTTGCGTGTCGATGAGGATGATAGGAGGATGATGATGAGGTCACGACAACACCCAGTCCCTGGACGGAGTAAATTCTCCAACCCAGCCGGGAATCGAACCCGGGCCCAGAGGATTGACAATCCGTCACGCTGACCTATTCAGCTACCGGGGGCGGACTACCAGTCTGTAACATGCAACTAATAACCTAACATTCGCTCTTTGCACTTTATTCCTGTTTCCTCCAAAATTTCAAAGAGTGTATTCGACTCATCACAAATTATGTGATCAAAAGTATCCGGACCCCCCCCCCCCCCCCAAAAAAAAAAGACGGCCGGAGTGGCCGAGTGGTTTTAGGCGCTACAGTCTGGAACCGCGCGACCGCTACGGTCGCAGGTTCGAATCCGGCCTCGGGCATGGATGTGTGCGATGTCCTTAGCTTAGCTAGGATTAAGTAGTTCTAAGTACTAGGGGACTGATGACCTCAGAAGTTAAGTCCCATAGTGCTCAGAGCCATTTGAACCATTTGAACACCCCCCAAAACATAGGTTTTTCATATTAGGTGCATTCTGGTGCCTCCTACTGCCAGGTACTCCATATCAGCGATCTCAGTAGTCATTAAACGTCGTGAGAGAGCAGAATGGGCGCTCCGCGTAACTCACGGACTTCGAACGTGGTCATACGTCTGTACGAGAGATTTCCACAGTCCTAAACATCCCTAGGTCCACTGTTTCCGATGCGATAGTGAAGTGGAAACGTGAAGGGACACGTACAGCACAAAACCGTTCAGGCCGACCTCGTCTGTTGACTGATAGAGACCGCCGAAAGTTGAAGAGGGTCGTAATGTGTAATAGGCAGACATCTATCCAGACCATCACACAGGAACTCCAAACTGCATTAGGATGCACCGCAAGTAATATGAAAGTTAGCTGGGAGGTGAGAAAACTTTGAATTCACGGTCGAGCGGCTGCTCATAAGCCACACAACACGCCGGTAAATGCCAAAATGCGTAAACGTTGGACGATCGAACAGTGGAAGTTAAGAATGTGGCGATCCGCTGGCAGGGTGTGGGTATGGAGAATGCCCGTGAATGTCATCTGCCAGCGTGCGTAGTGCCAACAGTAAAATTCGGAGGTGGTGGTGTTATGCTGCGGTCGTGTTTTTCATAGAGGGGGCTTGCACACCTTGTTTTGCGTGCCACTGTCACAGCACAGTCCGCGCCCGGTAGCTGAATGGTCAGCGTGACGGATTGTCGATCCTCTGGGCCCGGGTTCGATTCCCGGCTGGGTCGGGGAATTTTCTGCGCCAACGGACTGGGTGTTGTGCTGTGCTCATCATCATCATCATCCTATCGTCCTCATCGACTGCAGGTTGCCGAAGTGGCGTCAAATTGAAAGACCGGCACCCGGCGAATGGCCTGTCCGACGGGGGGCCCTAGCCATATGATTAAATTACATAAATAAATCACAGCACAGGCCCACATTGATGTCTTAAGCACCTTCTCGCTTCCCACTGCTCAAGAGCAATTCGGGGATGGCGAGTGCATCTTTCAACACGATCGAGCACCTATTCATAATACACGGCCTCTGGCGGAGCGGTTACTCGACAATAACATCCCTGTAATGGACTGGTCTGCACAGAATCCTGACCTGAATTCTGTAGAACACCTCTGGAATGTTTTGGAACCCCAAATTCGTGCCAGCCCTCAGCGACCGACGTCAATACCTGTCCTCAGTGCAGCACTCGGTCAAGAGTGGGATGCCATTCCCAAAGAAATCTTCCAACACATGACTGAACGTATGCCTGGGAGTATGGAAACCGTCATAAGTGGGCCAGCACCATATTGAATACCAGCATTACCGATGGAGGGTGCCATGAACTTTTCAGGGCATTTTCAACCGTGTTGATGTCGGTATAGCAGCTGACAATGACGTCGTTCAGATAGTGACAGGGGCAGTTGACAGTTAAGTGGATCACATTCTATCTTGCCACTCCTGTCTCCGTCAGCAGCTGTGTTAGTGCAACGTTACTCATGAACCTAGCGAGGTGGCGCAGTGGCTAGCACACTGGGCTCGTATTCGGGAGGACGACGGTTCAATCCCGGGTCCGGCCATTCTGATTTAGGTTTTCCGTGATTTCCCTAAATCGCTTCAGGCAAATGCCGGGATGGTTCCTTTGAAAGGGCACGGCCGACTTCCTTCCCCGTCCTTCCCTAATCCGATGAGGCCGATGACCTCACTGTCTGGTCTCCTCCGCCAAACAACCCAACCCCAACCCAACTCATAGTGGTTGGTGCTGCTATGTTCAAATTAACAGCTGAAGTGTCATCACAGAGCATATTCCCAAGGTATCAAAGTGTCATGCATGTAAGTGGTCAACAGGCAGCGGTAGACGCTACAGTGGAGCGAGAGTAGATCTGTGGTGCTGTCTTGCTTAAGACAGCAGGAACATTGAGATGTGATTTCGGTCACTCAATCAGTCTGAGATCAAAGAGAGTTCAATGCAAAGTGGTATCCTACTCCAACAGGTGTTGAATGCAGTAAATGTACACTCCTGGAAATTGAAATAAGAACACCGTGAATTCATTGTCCCAGGAAGGGGAAACTTTATTGACACATTCCTGGGGTCAGATACATCACATGATCACACTGACAGAACCACAGGCACATAGACACAGGCAACAGAGCATGCACAATGTCGGCACTAGTACAGTGTATATCCACCTTTCGCAGCAATGCAGGCTGCTATTCTCCCATGGAGACGATCGTAGAGATGCTGGATGTAGTCCTGTGGAACGGCTTGCCATGCCATTTCCACCTGGCGCCTCAGTTGGACCAGCGTTCGTGCTGGACGCGCAGACCGCGTGAGACGATGCTTCATCTAGTCCCAAACATGCTCAATGGGGGACAGATCCGGAGATCTTGCTGGCCAGGGTAGGTGACTTACACCTTCTAGAGCACGTTGGGTGGCACGGGATAATGCGGACGTGCATTGTCTTGTTGGAACAGCAAGTTCCCTTGCCGGTCTAGGAATGGTAGAACGATGGGTTCGATGACGGTTTGGATGTACCGTGCACTATTCAGTGTCCCCTCGACGATTACCAGTGGTGTACGGCCAGTGTAGGAGATCGCTCCCCACACCATGATGCCGGGTGTTGGCCCTGTGTGCCTCGGTCGTACGCAGTCCTGATTGTGGCGCTCACCTGCACGGCGCCAAACACGCATACGACCATCATTGGCACCAAGGCAGAAGCGACTCTCATCGCTGAAGACGACACGTCTCCATTCGTCCCTCCATTCACGCCTGTCGCGACACCACTGGAGGCGGGCTGCACAATGTTGGGGCGTGAGCGGAAGACGGCCTAACGGTGTGCGGGACCGTAGCCCAGCTTCATGGAGACGGTTGCGAATGGTCCTCACCGATACCCCAGGAGCAACAGTGTCCCTAATTTGCTGGGAAGTGGCGGTGCGGTCCCCTACGGCACTGCGTAGGATCCTACGGTCTTGGCGTGCATCCGTGCGTCGCTGCGGTCCGGTCCCAGGTCGACGGGCACGTGCGCCTTCCGCCGACCACTGGCGACAACATCGATGTACTGTGGAGACCTCACGCCCCACGTGTTGAGCAATTCGGCGGTATGTCCACCCGGCCTCCCGCATGCCCACTATACGCCCTCGCTCAAAGTCCGTCAACTGCACATACGGTTCACGTCCACGCTGTCGCGGCATGCTACCAGTGTTAAAGACTGCGATGGAGCTCCGTATGCCACGGCAAACTGGCTGACACTGACGGCGGCGGTGCACAAATGCTGCGCAGCTAGCGCCATTCGACGGCCAACACCGCGGTTCCTGGTGTGTCCGCTGTGCCGTGCGTGTGATCATTGCTTGTACAGCCCTCTCGCAGTGTCTGGAGCAAGTATGGTGGGTCTGACACACCGGTGTCAATATGTTCTTTTTTCCATTTCCAGGAATGTAGAATTCAAAACATACAAAAATTATTATTTGCAAAATTGTGTTGCATAGTCTCTAAACGTTAGTCAGTGCTATTTAAGTACAGTGATACTGTGCGTGGTGCTCCCTCCCACCATTAACAAATATTCCATTAAAACTGTTGTGTGCCATGCCATATAACTCCTGTACTGATTTCTTGGTTCAAATGGCTCTGAGCACTATGACTTAACATCTTAGGTCATCAGTCCCCTAGAACTTAGAACTAATTAAACCTTACTAACCTAAGGTCATCACACACATCCATGCCCGAGACAGGATTCGAACCTGCGACCATAGCAGTCCCGCGGTTCCGGACTGAAGCGCCTAGAACCGCACGGCCACCGCGGCCGGCAACTGATTTCTGGTATGTATTTCCGTATACTAGCATTTGGACAGAAACAGGCTTGAACAGTCAGTCTCCTTATTTATAAATCAGAGCTTTAAACGGTTCTTTTTAGAGGAGCCGGCCGGGATGGCCGAGTGGTTCTAGGTGCTACAGTCTGGAACCGCGCGACCACTACAGTCGCAGGTTCGAATCCTGCCTCAGGCATGGATGTATGTGATGTCCTTAGATTAGTAAGGTTTAAGTAGTTCTGAGTTCTAGGGGACTGATGACCTCAGATGTTAAGTCCCATAGTGCTCAGACCCATTTGAACCATTTTTTAGAGGAGAAAGATGTAAACGTTTCTCTCAAATGTTGTGTACTCGCACATATCCTTCCTGATGAAAGCAGCTTCACTTGTGAGGACGTTTTTTAATAACTAAAGACCAACCTTTCAAAGGTACCAGTCTTCCATTGTATGTTCTGTATTCAGGATGAACTAATCTAATCTCCCTCTCACCACACCTGGAACTGTATAGCAATGCTGATTCAGGAGATGAATGATGGAGTATGTTCATCCTGGACGGGTTATAAGTATCGTAGAAGAGAAACAGTTCGACCCACTGATATACCACCGCAACACCCTCATATATCCACTACATTAAGAGCGATCTGCTTTCATAACTTCCTTCATACACTGAAGAGCAAAGAAACTGACTAATATCTCAAGTAGCATAGAGGGAACTGACACCGTGAATCCTGCGGGGCTGTCTGTAAATCGGTAAGAGTCGAGGGGGTGGAGATGTCTTCTGAACAGTACATTGCACGGCCTCGTAAACATGCTCAATAATGTTCATGTGTGGGGAGACTGGTGGCCAGCGGTAGAAGAATGTTCCTGGAGCCACTCTGTAGCAACTCTGGACGTGTGGGGTGTTGAATTGTCCTCCTGGGACTGCCCAAGTCCGTCGGAATGTACAATGGACATGAATGGATGCAGGTGATCATAGAGGATGTTTACGTACGTGTCACCTGTCAGAGTCGTATCTAAACCTATCAGGAAAACCATATCACTCCAATTGCACAAGCCCCACACCATTACAGAGCCACCACCAGCTTGACCATGCAGGGCCCATGGATTTGCAAGGTTGTCCCTGTATACGTCCATCCATTGCACACAATTTGGAACGAGGCTCGTCCGACCAGGCGACATGTTCCCAGTCATCAGCAGTCCAATGTCGGCGTTGATGGGCCCAGGCGAGGCATAAAGTTTTGTGTCGTGCAGTCATTGAGGGTACACAAATGGGACTCTGGCTCTGAAAGCCAATATCGATGATGTTTCGTCGAATGGCGTGCTGGCACTTGTTGATGGCCCAGCACTGCAATCTGCAGCAGTTTGCAGAAGGGTTGCAGTTCCGCCACGTTGAACGATTCTCTTCAGTTATCGTCAGTCCCAGAAATGGAAGTCTGACGGAGCCATATCAGGTGAATCAGGTGGGTGTGACAACAATTCATACCTTAATTAGTGTAATTTTGCCATGGCAAAGGCATGCGTTTTCTATCCAGTGTCAGGAGTCCCAGCACCCATCTTGCAGATAATTGTTTCATTTCTAATTCTTCTGTTGAAATTCCGGGTGATCAAAAAGTCAGTATAAATTTGAAAACTGAATAAATCACGGAATAATATAGATAGAGAGGTACAAATTGACACACATGCTTGGAATGGCATGGGGTTTTATTAGAACTAAAAAAATACTAAAGTTCAAAAATGTCCGACAGATGGCGCCTCATCTGATCAGAATAGCAATAATTAGCTGGAATGGCATGGGGTTTTATTAGAACTAAAAAAATACTAAAGTTCAAAAATGTCCGACAGATGGCGCTTCATCTGATCAGAATAGCGATAATTAGCATAACAAAGTAAGACAAAGCAAAGATGATGTTCTTTACAGGAAATGCTTAATATGTCCAACATCATTCCTCAGCAATAGCTGTAGTCGAGGAATAATGTTGTGAACAGCACTGTAAAGCATGTCCGGCGTTATGGTGACGCATTGGCGTCGGATGTTGTCTTTTAGCATCCCTAGAGATGTCGGTCGATCACGATACGCTTGTGACCCCAAAACCAATAATCGCACGGACTGAGATCTGGGAACCTGGGAGACCAAGCATGCGAAAGTGGCAGCTGAGCTCACGATCATCATCAAACGACGCCCGCAAGACATCCTTCGCGCTCTAACAACCCTACCACAACAACGGTCAAAAATTATGATTTTAGTGTTGCTCACGCTGCTAAATATTGCATTTACAGACAACAACAAAGTTATATTATGTGGCAGGTGTCATTAGAGCACAGTTAATAAAGTCATTTCTTGAAATAATGGATAAACTAGGCACTCATCTTTTCGTGTTTCCCATACTGGTCTCGTTGTGAACTCATGGCTCAATCGTCGAAAATATAGATAATGATGATTCCAAGCTCGGATGCAAAGAGGCCTAGGTGATATTATGCGATATTCAAAAGTTTTATAGATGTGTTTCACAAACCATTCTTGAAGGTTAAACTTTTGCAAGTTAAGACAATGGTGATGTAAAAAAGTAATCAGGACTCCGAATTTAAGTTACACTTCTTTTTTATTACTTTTGTTGCAACATCACTTCACAATATAAGATATTTGAAAATATCTTCCTCACTGTTAAAGTTCACATTTCATAAACTGACTACAATTTGCGTCTTTTCAACGTGACGACCAAGACTTGACTCTCTAATAACTGCTTACGTGCCCAAAAATCAGAGTTACAAGTACGTCAAAGATCATAGTGACAAAGAAAGAATACACATAAGAATAATATCATTGCAATATAAACATATCGATGAATCAAAGTACCTCTACATTAATGAAATCAAATCTGAATGTTGCCACAGAAATATGTTAACTATTTTACAGAAACACAGTAGAATATTGCTGGTATCGAGAGGTTGAGGTGAGGTGCCGTATTGGTTACGTAATTCAAGTACCATTACAATGCGTCGAGCAGTATGGGGTGGTTGTAATAAAACCCCATGTCATTCCAAGCTTGTGTGTCAATTTTTATCTATCTACATTATTCCGTGGTTTATGAAGTTTTCAAATTTATACTGACTTTTTGATCACCCGGTATGATATCCCCTTTCATATGACATGTGGCAAGTGTGAGCAATGACCATGTTGCAGTGATTTCTGGAGTAGTGACACATAGTGGCCGACCACTGCGCGGATCATCTTCTAAGCTCTCCCGACCAAATTTAAATTCATTTGTCCACTTGGCAACACTTGAATATGAAGAAGCAGAGTCCCCCAGTGTATTCTGGATATCGGCATGAATATCCTTTGATTTCATACCTTTCTTTACGAAGAATTTAACCACTGCTGGAGTCTAGATTTTTTTCCACCTTCGCAAGTCACTACGCGGGAACATCAACAGAGCAATGTCACCGCCACAGCTCTCTTCCAAGAGCACTGACGTGGCACGTGTTTACAGGCAGCACTCCAACGAATATCACGTGAACAACTCGTTGCGTTAGTGCTGACCTCTCGTGGTGATTCCGAGAACTTTTCAGACCACCCTCGTACAGTGATGCATTCATCGATATGATGGTCAACTGTGATCCTGAAAAGGACCAAGATGATGTTTCTAGTGTGAAAGGATCAGCTGCCAGAGAAACCTGACACCCAGTATCCACCATGGATAGCAGAACAGTAGCTGCAAACAAGGAGAGACTGAAAGTGGAACAGGGCAGTACCCATCCACTGCACGGACATAATCCACCACAGCAACGGCTGAGATCGCGAAAGAGCTTCCTGAGGATATCCGAGAAGCTCACCATTTCACCAGAGAAGGCAAGGCTGGAGTTATGGAAGAAGTCGACGCCTCACCTGCAGACGCCAGAAGCTGAAGAACTACCAGCTGGACACAACGAGAGCTGGCTGGTGTGGAAATCTTTAAACAGATTACGATCAGGAGTTGGACGATCCAGAGACAGCCTGAAGAGATGGGGCTTCATAACAGAAGATACGTCCTGTGATTGTGGACAAGGACAAACCACAAGCCACATGCTCCAGTGCCTTTTGTGCCCTAAATCCTGCACGAAGATTGATCTCCTGCAAGCCACTCCAAGTGCCTTGGAGGTTGCAAAGTACTGGGCACATGTAATATAAATACAATTTGTGTATACATATGTACATATTTATTGATGTGTATGGCTACTGTAAATTTTACGATTCTGATTCGAGAATAAAGTGATGCATTATTAGGAGAGGCTGAAAGTGGTCTACACTCGACAGCCACACAACTCACACACACTGAGGAAGTGGGATATTGAGCGGAGGAGCCGGCCGCGGTAGCCGAGCGCTTCTAGGCTCTCCTTCTGAAATTAGGAAGATGATGAACTCTCTCAAGAATAAAAGTAATGAAAAAGTAACGTATTGTAGAGTAGCTTCACACCTTTGTAAAAATAATATAGATGGGATATGGAATTTATGGCATTTCCAGCAGCATAATAAAAGCTTGTTCTCAAGAAATAAGTGGGATTCTTAGCCACATATGTAATAGCTCTCTGAAGCAGGGTATTTTCCCAGAGAGGCTGAAGTGTGCCATTGTTAAACCAGAGCATAAAAAACGGGATACGTCTGATGTCAACAACTACCGCCCAATCTCTCTTCTGACTGCCTTATCCGAAATTCTTGAAAAAGTAATGTATTGTAGAGTAGCTTCACACCTTTGTAAAAATAAGGTTTTAACGAAATGTCAGTTTGGTTTCGAGAAGGGTTTTTCAACGGAAAATGCTATATATACTTTCACTAATGAAATATTAAATGCTCTGAGTAACCGGAAGTCACCCGTTGGGATTTTTTGTGATCTATCAAAGGCTTTTGATTGTCTACATCATGGAATACTTCCAGATAAGCTCAAATACTGTGGTATGAATGGGACACTGCTCAAATGGTTTAAATCATACCTAACTGGAAGAATGCAGAAAGTTGAAATAAACAGTTCACATAATATGCAAAAAACTGGAGATTTTTCAAACTGGGGAACAATCAAGAATGGGGTGGTGCCACAAGGATTGGTCTTGGGTCCTCTGCTGTTCTTAATATATATTAATGACTTGCCATTCTATATTCACGAAGATGCAAAGTTGGTACTTTTTGCCGATGATACAAGTATAGCTATCACACCCAACAGACAAGAATTAACTCGTGAAATTGTAAACGATGTTTATCAGAAAATCATTAAGTGGTTCTCTGCAAATGGGCTGTCATTAAACTTTGACAAAACACAGTATATACAGTTGCACACAGTGAATGGAATGAGACCATTCGATCAATAAATCAGTAGCTAAGGTAGAATATTCAAAATTTCTAGGTGTATGCATTGATGAGGGGTTGAACTGGAAAAAACACACTGAGGATCTGCTGAAAAGTTTGAGTTCAGCTACTTATGCTATTAGGGTCATTGCAAATTTTGGAGATATACATCTGAGTAAAGTACACTCCTGGAAATTGAAATAAGAACACCGTGAATTCATTGACCCAGGAAGGGGAAACTTTGTTGACACATTCCTGGGCTCAGATACATCACATGATCACACTGACAGAACCACAGGCACATAGACACAGGCAACAGAGCATGCACAATGTCGGCACTAGTACAGTGTATATCCACCTTTCGCAGCAATGCAGGCTGCTATTCTCCCATGGAGACGATCGTAGAGATGCTGGATGTAGTCCTGTGGAACGACTTGCCATGCCATTTCCACCTCGGACCTCAGTTGGACCAGCGTTCGTGCTGGACGTGCAGACCGCGTGAGACGACTCTTCATCCAGTCCCAAACATGCTCAATGGGAGACAGATCCGGAGATCTTGCTGGCCAGGGTAGTGGACTTACACCTTCTAGAGCACGTTGGGTGGCAGGGGATACATGCGCACGTGCATTGTCCTGTTGGAACAGCAAGTTCCCTTGCCGGTCTAGGAATGGTAGAACGATGGGTTCGATGACGGTTTGGATGTACCGTGCACTATTCAGTGTCCCCTCGACGATCACCAGTGGTGTACGGCCAGTGTAGGAGATCGCTCCCCACACCATGATGCCGGGTGTTGGCCCTGTGTGCCTCGGTCGTATGCAGTCCTGATTGTGGCGCTCACCTGCACGGCGCCAAACACGCATACGACCATCATTGGCACCAAGGCAGAAGCGACTCTCATCGCTGAAGACGACACGTCTCCATTCGTCCCTCCATTCACGCCTGTCGCGAGACCACTGGAGACGGGCTGCACGATGTTGGGGCGTGAGCGGAAGACGGCCTAACGGTGTGCGGGACCGTAGCCCAGCTTCATGGAGACGGTTGCGAATGGTCCTCGCCGATACCCCATGAGCAACAGTGTCCCTAATTTGCTGGGAAGTGGCGGTGCGGTCCCCTACGGCACTGCGTAGGATCCTACGGTCTTGGCGTGCATCCGTGCGTCGCTGCGGTCCGGTCCCAGGTCGACGGGCACGTGCACCTTCCGCCGACCACTGGCGACAACATCGATGTACTGTGGAGACTTCACGCCCCACGTGTTGAGCAATTCGGCGGTACGTCCACCCGGCCTCCCGCATGCCCACTATACGCCCTCGCTCAAAGTCCGTCAACTGCACATACGGTTCACGTCCACGCTGTCGCGGCATGCTACCAGTGTTGAAGACTGCGATTGAGCTCCGTATGACACGGCAAACTGGCTGACACTGACGGCGGCGGTGCACAAATGCTGCGCAGCTAGCGCCATTCGACGGCCAACACCGCGGTTCCTGGTGTGTCCGCTGTGCCGTGCGTGTGATCATTGCTTGTACAGCCCTCTCGCAGTGTCTGGAGCAAGTATGGTGGGTCTGACACACCGGTGTCAATGTGTTCTTTTTTCCATTTCCAGGAGTGTAGCTTACCACGCCCATTTTCATTCTCTGCTTTCATATGGCATCATATTCTGGATTAACTCATCGTTGAGTAAAAGAGTATTCATTGCACAAAAGTGTGTAATCAGAATAATTGCTGGAGCTTATCCAAGATCATCCTGCAGACACTTATTTAAAGAGCCAGGGATCTTCACTGTAGCCTCACAATATATGTATTCACTTATGAAATTTGTTATTAGCAATCCGAACGAATTCAAAAGTACATGGCTACATCACTAGGAGAAAGGATGATCTTCACTACTCAAGGTTAAATCTAACTTTGGCTCAGAAGGGGGTAAATTATGCTGCCACAAAAGTCTTTAGTCACTTACCTAATAGCATCAAAAGTCTGACAGATAGCCATATAGCACTTCAAAGGAAATTAAAAGAATTTCTGAATGGTAACTCCTTCTACTCATTAGATGAATTTTTGGATATAGTAAGTGGGCAATTTCCCCAACACCCACAAAAAAAATTTAAAAATATTGAGTGTCATGTAATATTTTGTGTATTGTAATATCTGGCATAGACACCTTTTGTTAACCTAACACGTTCCACATCATTACGAAGTGTCGTATTCATGACGTATGGAACGAGTACTAATCTAATCTAGGCACTTCAGTCCAGAACCGTGCTGCTGCTACGGTACAGTTTCGAATCCTGCCTCGTGCATGGATGTGTGTGCTGTCCTTAGGTTAGTTAGGTTTAAGTAGTTCTAAGTTCTAGGGGACTGATGACCTCAGATGGAAAGCGTTTGACTCAGTGCTCCACTGCAGACTCCTAACTAAGGTACGAGCATATGGGATTGGTTCCCAAATATGTGTGTGGCTTGAAGACTTCTTAAGTAATAGAACCCAGTACGTTGTCCTCGATGGTGAGTGTTCATCAGAGGTGAGGGTATCATCTGGAGTGCCCCAGGGAAGTGTGGTAGGTCCGCTGTTGTTTTCTGTCTACATAAATGATCTTTTGGATAGGGTGGATAGCAATGTGCGGCTGTTTCCTGATAATGCTGTGGTGTACGGGAAGGTGTCGTCATTGAGTGACTGTAGGAGGATACGAGATGACTTGGACAGGATTTGTGATTGGTGTAAAGAATGGCAGCTAACTCTAAATATAGATGAATGTAAATTAATGCAGATGAATAGGAAAAAGAATCCTGTAATGATTGAATACTCCATTAGTAGTGTAACGCTCGACACAGTCACATCGATTAAATATTTGAGCATAACATTGCAGAGCGATATGAAGTAGGACAAGCGTGTCGTCTTCGGTTCATTGGTAGAATTTTGAGAAGATGTGGTTCATCTGTAAAGGAGACCGCTTATAAAATACTGATACGACCTATTCTTGAGCACTGATCGAGCGTTTGGGACCCTTATCAGGTCGGATTGAGGTAGGACATAGAAGCAATTCAGAGGCGGGCTGCTTGATTTGTTACTGGTAGGTTTGATCATCACGCGAGTGTTACGGAAATGCTCGGGTGGGAGTCTCTGGAGGAAATTTAGAGGACCACCATTTGAGGCTGACTGCAGTACAGTTTTACTGCTGTCAACCTATATTTCGCGGAAAGACCACAAAGATAAGAGAGATTAGGGCTCGTACACAGGCATATAGGCAGTCATTTTTCCCTCGTTCTGTTTGGGAGTGGAACAGGGAGAGAAGATGCTACGAGGGTTGTTTTTTAAGTAAGGGCCGTTCGCGCGTATAGTCCCGTAGTTCGCGCGGACGCCGCAACAAGCGACCGCGCCACTTGCCGGCATCCTTCCCGTTCACACTGATGCAAGTTGCAGCTCTGTAGCTGACGTGTACGCACCGCTGTGCTACTTTACAATGTTTACGATTATTGAATCGCCAGCCGCGTGTGAGATACGGTCAGTGATACGTTTTTTGACCGCGAGAAACGTATCGCCTGCAGAAATTCGTCGTCAGTTAACAGAAGTTTACGGCTCGAATGCAATGAGTGAAGGTAAAGTGCGTCAATGGGTTAGAGAGTTCAAAAATGGCCGTCAAAACGTCCGTGACGAAGAACGCTCAGGCCGGCCCTCTGTGATCACTGACGATTTGGTGGCTGCAGTCTAAACAACGATTCGTGAGGACAGAAGATTCACAATTTCCACTCTTTCTTTGGAATTTCCACAAGTTTCAAGATCGGTTTTGTACAAAATTGTGTCTGAAAACCTAAAATATAAGAAACTGTGTTCTCGGTGGGTACCCAGACTCCTCACAGACGATCACAAAGGGAAGGCATTTGCCACTTCATTGGACTTTTTGATTCGTTACGAGGAAGAAGGGGATGACATGTCGAGTCAAATTGTCACTGGAGATGAAACATGGGTATCCCGTATCACTCCCGAAAGCGAGCGACAATCGATGGAATGGCGACACACAACCTCACCCGTCAAGGTCAAAGCCAAACAGACGCTGTCAAAGCGTAAGATTATGGCACCTGTGTTCTGGGACCAGCGCGGTGTTTTGCTAGTGGACTTTATGCCACGAGGAACGACAATCGACTCAGATGCCTACTGTGCAACTCTAAAGAAGCTCCACCAAGCAATTCAAAACAAAAGGCGCAGCATGCTGACAAAAGGAGTTTTGCTCCTGCACAATAACGCTAGGCCTCACACCTCTCAAAAGACTCGGGATTTGATTGATTCTTTTGGCTGGGAAGTTTTGGACGATGCACCGTACAGCCCCGACCTCGCTCCTAGCGATTTTCACCTTTTCCGGTACCTGAAACACCATCTTGGCGGGCAGCGCTTCAACGACGACGATGAAGTGAAAGCGGCCGTGAACTCTTGGCTGCCGGAGCGGGCGGCCGAATTCTTTGAAGAGGGAATTAAAAACTTAGTTGTACTGTATGACAAGTGCTGAAATAAACAAGGCAACTATGTAGAAAAATAGGTAAAAGCGTGTAGAATCAGAAAACAAAAATTTTTTTACAAAAGTATTTGTATCTTTTTTTAAAAATAAAAAACGGCCCGGTCCCAGAACACAGTTGCCATAATCTTGCGCTTTGACAGCGTCTGTTTGGCTTTGACCTTGACGGGTGAGGTTGTGTGTCGCCATTCCATCGATTGTCGCTCGCTTTCGGGAGTGATACGGGATACCCACGTTTCATCTCCAGTGACAATTTGACTCGACATGTCATCTCCTTCTTCCTCGTAACGAATCAAAAAGTCCAATGAAGTGGCAAATCCCTTCCCTTTGTGGTCGTCTGTGAGGAGTCTGGGTACCCACCGAGAACACAGTTTCTTAAAGTTTAGGTTTTCAGACACAATTTTGTACAAAACCGATCTCGAAACTTGTGGAAATTCCAAAGAAAGAGTGGAAATTGTGAATCTTCTGTCCTCACGAATCTTTGTTTCGACTGCAGCCACCAACGTCGTAGTTGTGGTACGAGGTACCCTCCGCCACGCACCATAGCTGATTGCGGAATATGTATGTAGATGTAGATGTTAAGTCCCATAGTGGTCAGAGCCATTTGAACCATTGAGCGGAGGAAGAAAGCTCCCTCCAGCTAGGGATCTGCTGGCCCCATTAGCCTGTGGCAGCTGATAGCACTGTACCTCTGACTGTCTCCAAGTTTTGAGCCGCTGCCGGGTGTGTGTGTGTGTGTGTGCAGGAGTACCTGCTGGGCGACCGCAGCTTGGGGGCGGGGCCCGTCGCCTTCTCGCTCATGGCCAGCTTCATGTCGGCCATCACGCTGCTCGGCGTCAGCTCCGAGAACTTCGTGTACGGCGCACAGTTCATCGCCATCAACCTGGGCTACGGGCTGGTCACCCCTGTGGCTGCCTACCTCTTCCTGCCCGTCTTCTTCCGCCTCCAGGCTGCCAGCGCCTACCAGGTATTATATCTCTTAAAAAAAAATAATGTAACTACAGTGGAATGTCAGGTCTTAAATGGCTACACAGGATAATTGAAATGGCCTGGGAGTCAGGACAGGTTCCATCAGATTGGACAAAAGCAGTAATCACACCAATCTTTAAACATGGAAACAGAAAAGATTGTAACAACTACAGAGGTATCTCTTTAATCAGCGTTGTGGGTAAAATCTTTGCAGATATTGTTGAAAGGAAAGTGCGAGTATTAGTTGAGGACCAATTGGATGAAAATCAGTGTGGGTTTAGGCCTCTCAGAGGTTGTCAGGGCCAGATCTTTAGCTTACGGCAAATAATGGAAAAGTGTTAAGAGTGGAACAGGGAATTGTATCTATGCTTTATAGATCTAGAAAAGGCATATGACCGGGTTCCTAGGAGGAAGTTATTGTCTGTTCTACAAGATTATGGAATAGGAGGCAAACTTTTGCAAGCAATTAAAGGTCTTTACATGGATAGTAAGGCAGCAGTTAGAGTTGACGGTAAATTGAGTTCATGGTTCAGAGTAGTTTCAGGGGTAAGACAAGGCTGCAACCTGTCTCCACTGTTGTTCATATTATTTATGGATCATATGTTGAAAACAATAGACTGGCTGTGTGAGATGAAGATATGTGAACACAAAATAAGCAGTCTTGCATATGCGGATGACTTAGTTGTGATGGCAGACTCGATTGAAAGTTTGCAAAGTAATATTTCAGAGCTAGATCAGAAATGTAAGGACTATGGTATGAAGATTAGCATCTCCAAAACGAAAGTAATGTCAGTGGAAAAGAAATATAAACGGATTGAGTGCCAAATAGGAGGAACAAAGTTAGAACAGGTGGACGGTTCAAGTACTTAGGATGCATATTCTCACAGGATGGCAACATAGTGAAAGAACTGGAAGCGAGGTGTAGCAAAGCTAATGCAGTGAGCGCTCAGCTACGATCTACTCTCTTCTGCAAGAAGGAAGTCAGTACCGAGACTAAGTTATCTGTGCACCGTTCAATCTTTCGACCAACTTTGTTGTATGGGAGCGAAAGCTGGGTGGATTCAGGTTACCTTATCAACAAGGTTGAGGTTACGGATATGAAAGTAGCTAGGATGATTGCAGGTACTAGTAGATGGGAACAATGGCAGGAGGGTGTCCACAATGAGGAAATCAAAGAAAAACTGGGAATGAACTCTATAGATGTAGCAGTCAGGGCGAACAGGCTTAGATGGTGGGGTCATGTTACACGCATGGGAGAAGCAAGGTTACCCAAGAGACTCATGGATTCAGCAGTAGAGGGTAGGAGGAGTCGGGGCAGACCGAGGAGAAGGTACCTGGATTCGGTTAAGAATGATTTTGAAGTAATAGGTTTAACATCAGAAGAGGCACCAATGTTAGCACTGAATAGGGGATCATGGAGGAACTGTATAAGGGGGGCTATGCTCCAGACTGAACGCTGAGAGGCATAATCAGTCTTAAATGATGATGATGATGATGATGATGATGATTTATTTTGAGGAAACACTCTCCTGGTAAATTTGTTTGTCCTTTGATTTATCGTGATCTGTTACTGATTTTCAGTGGAGTTAGTTTTTACTTTTAGCTTTCAAAAAAATACAAAAGAGATATAATAAGCAAAATAATGAATTTCGTAGGTTGCCAATTACGTATTATATCTGGTTTTATCGAGCGCCAGGCTCCCTACAAATTACTGTAAATGCAATAGCGTAGTATTACTCAGCTCCAGTTCACTATCACAGAAAATGGACAAGTTTTAATAAAATTATTTCACTGGAATACTTCAGTTAATCTCACTGAATATTTTTACATAATTTCTTCCGCTCCGGCTATCAGACATTGTGCTGTAAAAAAATATTTTTAAATGTACCGCGTAATGGCGGCTAATTGTTAACAATCAGAGATCACTGTTACTCGCTCTGCAGCAGCTGGAAACATGCTAAATAATTTTCATTAGATATTCTTTTCATAAGATAAATGTGGCGTAGGTTCTTGAAATAACACACGGAGATCACTTTATACTAATATATTCTTACTAGGACACAGTTTACACCATTAAATATTTGCAATTAGGTTACGACAGAAACAAATGCTAGCGCAGAAGAACAGCTTGCGTGCCTTATTCCAGCTAACACCAGAGCGAACAGAACAAAACAGACTAGACAGAAGAATGAACATTGCATTGTGTTTTATACTCTTACAGAGATGATAATACTTGTTTTAATTACCTACACATTATAAGCTCATACACTAAAAATAATGTCTTTTCTGCATTTATCGATATATATTGTATATTTTTACAGTCAAATCAATGATAAATCAATGTTTGCAATTGATTTTTAGTCACATACAGTCATTTTTATTTATGTTTCACCTCGATAATGGTGAATATTGCAAAAGGGATACTACACAGGTAACCATTCAGCTCTCCACCCACGTGTGCAGTGCCGACCATCAATCCTCCCACTGCCACAGACGTGCTCTCTACATTCTGTGCTGAGGGCAGCTTTTGTTTCGGCTGTAGGGGAGAGTGGGGCACATTGAACCATAAAAAATATTTCTCCATGTTACTCATCCAATAATTTTATTACACAGTTGTGATTTACAGTTGTTACAGTTCAATCATTCAAGTAGCAAATGGCGTTATATGATTGCATTGTCATTAATTGTTTTTTAGCTGCAGGCCTTTGAAGAAAATTTGGTAAATGGTTCATTGTGCCCCACATGTGCGGTACAATGAACCACATTAAACAGGTTAATTGAAAGAGCCTATTTAGCATACAAAGTAAGTGTAAATATACTTAAAACATAATGTGTACATATATTCCATGTGTGAATCATATAATTACATCTGTTACAATCATGTTATTTATTTTGCAATTACCGAACATCAGTGGACTCGAAGCTGATTCCAGATTTGAAATATGATTTTTGTCTCTTTGTCACACCATCAGTAGCAGGTCGTAGGAGCACATAAAGTATGTTGCTATCTGGAACAAAACCTTCATCCTTTACCTAATTTTTTCTCCTGCTCCACAGAAAATACCTTACAATTGTCACAGTTTGGTGTCAATCTTTCTCTGGAACCACATTTAATGCCTTGAACATATCAATGAAGAATTGGGTAAGGTATTAAATGAGATTTAGCTGCTTGGTGAACTGCCATGCCCTTATTAAGAACATCGCGTACAGCTTCTTGCATAACGTAATGGTCAGTGTTACCTCTGTTCGTCTTCCTGCGATATGAAAGAATCATCTTCAAACCTGATAATATAAAACAGGACTGCTGAACGTCTGTGATTTAAAAGCCTTAAATTCCTACACATATGTTTTACCCATGCTAAGGAAACAAAGACAGAGTGCTTGTATTGGACACTTAAAAGATTCCTGCGGCACAACGAACCATGGCTCATTGTGCCCTGGGAGAGCTTGGTTCAATGTGCTCCAACAGTACATATTTCAAACAAGGCTTATGTGAGGTTATGTATGAGCATTGTTAATATTTGAAGATCTATATCATTAAAATACAGTATTGATATTGCTACAATGACTTACTTTGTCTAAAATTTGGTGACAAAGGAGTGAACAAAATTCAATCTATGTCCCCAAAAATTATTTCACTGTCGCGAAACTAACATATCACCACTACAACACTAATGGCGGGAACTAGATACTGCAGAAAACAAGTGTCAGTTGGTAGAGCAGTACTGACAACATATGCACAGAGGAAAAAATAATTTACCACCTTATACTGAAATTATGCTACGTGATTCATTGTGCCCCGTGGTTCAGACTGCCCCACTCTCCCCTACTGCTCGCTAAGTGCTGGTACCTGTGCTTATAGCCGGTGTGCCGGCCATTATGCAATGCTTACCTGGTTTCTTGAAAAGTAATAGCTGAAAAAATTTGATACAGGGTGGCGCACGAAATGTGTTACCAATAGTTTCTTTCACAATTTACGACGCACAATAGATATCCCGCTGGGATCTCTACAGCAGTACCAGCTTGGAAAAACAAATTAATTACGGAATGACGTGTAATTCACGATATTGCCGCTAGGAGACTAGTAAGCAGCAATGGCTGACAATGGAAGACTGACGACACAGCAACGATCGGCAATTGTGTTACTTTTTCGTGAAACGAAAAGTCTTGTTGCGACTCAGAGGTGTTTTCGACAGCAGTTTAACAGACGATGGGTCCCTTGCAAGAAGACCATCCACAGGTTGTACGATAAATTTGCACAGGAAGGAACAGTATTGGAAGCGAAGCGACCTCGTCGTGAGCCTGTTTGTTCACCGGAGAATATTGAAGCGGTACTAGTTGCTGTACAGAGAACTCCCGGGAAATCGTGTAGAAAGGCAGCAGTGCAACTGAGAATATCCAGACGCTCTGTTCAACGCATTCTTAAAAGTGACCTCCATGTGTACCCATACAAGATGACCTGTGCACAGAAGATCACTGAATAACACAAGCAGAAGAGACTACTGTTTGCTCACTTCCATACATGGCTACACTCCCTACAAATACTTTCAGAAACGTCTTCCTGACACTCAAATCGATACTCGATGTTAACAAATTTCCCTTCTTCAGAAACGCTTTCCTTGCCATTGCCAGTCTACATTTTATATCCTCTCTACTAGGACCATCATCAGTTATTTTGCTCTCCCCAAGTAGCAAAGCTCATTTACTACTTTAAGCGTGTCATTTCCTAATCTAATTCCCTCAGCATCACTCAAGTTAACTCGACTACATTCCATTATCCTCGTTTTGCTTTTGTTGATGTTCATCTTGTATCCTCCTTTCAAGACACTATCCATTCCGTTCAACTGCTCTTCCAAGTCCTTTGCTGTCTCTGACAGAATTACAATGTCATTGGCGAACCTCAAAGTTTTTATTTCTTCTCCATGGATTTTAATACCTACTCCGAACTTTTGTTTTGTTTTCTTTACTGGTTGCTCAATATACAGATTGAATAACATCGGGGAGAGGCTACAACCCTGTCTCACTCCCTTCCCAACCAATGCTTCCCTTTCATGTCCCTCGACTCTTATAACTGCCATCTGGTTTCTGTACAAGTGGTAAATAGCCTTACGTTCCCTGTATTTTACCCCTGCCACCTACAGCATTTGAAAGTGTGTCAACATTGTCAAAAGCTTTCTCTAAGTCTAAAAATGCTAGAAACGTAGGTTTGCCTTTCCTTAATCTAGCTTCTAAGATAAGTCGTAGGGTCAGTATTGCCTCACATGTTCCAATATTTCTACGGAATCCAAACTGATCTTCCCCAAGGTCTGCTTCTATCAGTTTTTCCATTCGTCTGTAAAGAATTCGCTTTAGTGTTTTGCAGCTGTGACCTATTAAACTGATAGTTCGGTAATTTTCACATCTGTCAACACCTCCTCCTCCCTCCACTCCCCACCCCCTCCATAACTTCCTCCCACCCCTGTCCATCTTCTTCTGCTCCCCCTCTATGTTTAGTAAAGTCCATACTTTTTCCTCCTCCCCATCTCTCTCTCTCTCTCTCTCTCTCTCTCTCTCTCTCTCTCTCTCTCTCTCTCTCTGTGTGTGTGTGTGTGTGTGTGTGTGTGTGTGTGTGTGTGTGTGTGTGTGTGTCCGTGTGTGTGTGTCCGTCCGTCCGTCTGTCTCCACATTCCTCCCCCCCCCCTTTATGTCCATTTCCGTTGAATGTTCAGCAGTGTATAGTGAAAAAATCTGATGTAAATACATCATCATCTTTTGGAGATTTTTGGTAACAACTTTCTCCTTTATACATTACATATGTATTCATGGCAGTTATATGAGTCAAGCGGCACGATATGGAAGGTTGAGAAGGGAATGGAACATGGTTGTAGCCTATCCCCTATTTTATTCAATCTGCATATTGTGGAAGCAGTAAAGGAAACAAAAGAAAAATTAACAGTAGGAGCTAAAATCTGTGGAGAATAAATAATCTTTGAGGTTTGCCGATGACTTTGTAATTCTGCCAGACACAGCAAAGGACCTGGAAGAGCAGTTGAACAGAATGGATGGTGTCTTGAAAGGAGGATATAAGATGAACATCAACAAAAGCAAAACGAGGATAATGGAATGTAGTAGAATTAGGTCGGGCGATGCTGACGGAATTACATTAGGAAATGAGACACTTAAAGTAGTAAAGGAGTTTTGCTATTTGGGGAGCAAAATAACTGATGATGGTCGAAGTAGAGAAGATATAAAATGTAGACTGGCAATGGCAAGGAAAGCGTTTCTGAAGAAGAGAAATTTGTTAACGTCGAGTATAGATTTAAGTGTCAGGGAGTCGTTTCTGAAAATATTTGTATGGAGTGTAGCCATGTATGGAAGTGAAACATGGATGATAAATAGCTTAGACAAGAAGAGAATAGAAGCTTTCGAAATGTGGTGCTACAGAAGAATGCTGAAGATTAGATGGGTAGATCACATAAGTAATGAGGAGGTATTGAATACAATTGGGGAGGAGTTTGTGGCACAACTTGACTAGAAGAAGGGATCATCAATTTAGTTTAGGAGGGCAGCGTGGAGGGTAAAAATCGTAGAGGGAGACCAAGAGATGAATACACTAAGCAGATTCAGAAGGATGTAGGCTGCAGTAGGTACTGGGAGATGAAGCAGCTTGCACAGGATAGAGTAGCATGGAGAGCTGCATCAAACCAGTCTGAGGACTGAAGACCAGAATAACAGCAACCTAACACATATCCATGCCCGGGGAAGGATTCGAACAGACGGCGCAAGGAGCAAGTCGGTCCGCGATATGACGCCGTTGAGCGCATGGCTAACCCGCTCCGGCAAGCTGTTAATATGATCCGGCGTTACTAAAAAGTTACTCACTTCTGGTGAATGATTTTCTGCGCAGTTCATTTAAAAAAGAATAACTAAAATGTATTTGATGTTACGGAAGAGGAAGGACGCTTAATTCATTACCCCTTGTTTTTATTCATGATGTTAGATTCGCAATCTGAGCATACGTACTATCCATAACCACGCTTTAGATACAAGTCATAGTCACATATATGCAAATACAACACGTTGGATTATACTTGAGGTATTTCGTTTCCCACGAAGTGGTGGCAGAGGATGCTGTTTCTCCAGTGCTAGCTATCTCAGCAATCAGCTGACAAGGAGACGGCACGACCGTGGGGTCGGGGATTTGTCTGAAATTTTGTGTGGTGAAAGAGGACCCCTAACACCTCGCGTGGTTAAAATATTTGGACGCACTACCCGGAAAATCCCGGGAAAAATCGATCCAAAGTTTCTTAGATGCCTTATGAGTATAAAATGTTAGCCCACTGACCAGCCGCCGTGTGGCCTGGGTGTTTAGGGCGCGGAGTGTTACGCCAGAGGTCTCGGGTTCGATTCCTTCTCTAGCACTATTTTTTCTCTTCTGTTTTAATTTCCTTTGGTTATTCCACCAATTATTCAGAAAGCTTCCCAAAACTACATTATCTTTAACAAATTAGTTACATTATTGAATAAAAAGTATTTTCTTTTTGTCCAACAACACAATTCATGGCGGTGGTTTTCCATTTTTCATTGTAAAGTAGATGAGGAGAAACATTGCGTTTTTAATCAGAATAACAAAATCGATTGGGAACATTCAATTATTTTTATACATATAATAATTATAAACAAGAACCGCAGTGGTAATCATCGTAAAAACAAACAAAGCAATAATTTTTGCGACATCTTGCGCAGCACATAAAAGCGGATTTTTTAGAATCACAGGGCGTTTGCAATAAATCTGTACAAAAACATGCCCCATTAACATTTACGAAAATGTTTTGAGTTTCTGATAATTTTGAGGCAAACCCGGCATATTGAATCATGTCTCGGGATATTGGTGACGATAACTGATGGTGAATTATAGAATGAATTTTTATACAATCTTCCCGGGAATTAATTTCACGATTCTCCTGTAACAATGCGCTGCAACTTTGCAAGCAACAGAAGAAAAAAAAGGTACCGGAGGAGGAATCGAACCCGAGACCTCCGGCGTAAGGGTCCGAGCTCCAACGACGCTTTTTTTCCAATTTATTAGACATAACATTCCACAGTAGTACATAATTTTCAACTGACATTTAAAAGTAATAAAAAATTAAAATTAATTACAGGTTCCTTGGCATTTTAGAAAAAATCAAAGTCTAAACCAGACAGTGATGTTCGTCACTTGATCATATTTGTTTTTCAAAGATAAAATTGTCTTTCGTTTCTTCGTGTAGGCTAGACAGCGGTTTGGCAATGGACTAATATTTTATACTCATAAGGCATCTAAGAAACTTTGGATCGATTTTTCTCGGGATTTTCCGAGTAGTGCGTCCTACTATTTTAACCACGTGAGATGTTAGGGGTCGTGTTTCACCTCACACAATTTAGGACAAATCCCCGACCCCACGGTCGAGCCGTCTCCATGTGAGTGAACTTGAGTATTATGTTGGTAGCACTTCATCACCTTGCCTGTTATACTGCGTAGCAGACTTTAAAGCTGTGCGGATCAGCATAACGAAAAGGCGAGGGGTCTCCCTCGTTTTGTCCACGACTGTGCATTTTACCCCCTGCTTCGATACTGCAGACCTGCACAGGTATTCGATGAATTTCGGTCGTTTCATTCCCTAATTTGAAGCAGAACTTCATGTTGATGCGTGGCTCCATTTTGTGCTTCTGACCGCGAATGCCTTTGTGGGGTGTGGCGTGCGTATGAGCACGAGCATATTGACAGCCGTGGCCGGTGCTCGGCTTTTGCAGTACCTGGAGATGCGCTTCGGCGTGGCGGCCCGGCTGTGCGCCAGCATTGCCTTCTCGCTGCAGATGGTGCTCTACATGGGCATAGTGCTGTACGCGCCAGCGCTCGCCATCCGCGCCACCACAGGCCTGGATGAGAACGCCTCCATCCTGGCCGTGGGGCTCATCTGCACCTTCTACTCCACCATCGGCGGCATGAAGGCCGTCGTCATCACCGACGTCTTCCAGGTGAGTCTCTGTCCCTCTGGCAGCTGCTCGTCAGCTGACGCCCTGTTCCACCCACTTCCTGTCCTTGCCCGGCCACCTGCACCTACAACACACGCTGCAGCTCCTGCCTCTCCACGTAAAATACACTACTGGCCATTAAAATTGCAACACCACCAAGATGACGTGCTACAGACGCGAAACTGAAGAAGGCGCTGTGAGATGCAAATGATTGGCTTCTCAGAGCATTCACACAAGGTTGGCGCCGGTGGCGACACCTACAACGTGCTGACATGAGGAAAGTTTCCAGCCGATTTCTCATACACAAACAGCAGTTGACCGGCGTTGCCTGGTGAAACGTTGTTGTGATGCCTCGTGTAAGGAGGAGATATGCGTACCATCACGTTTCCGACTTTCATAAAGGTCGGATTCTAGCCTATCGCGATTGCGGTTTATCGTATCGCGACATTGCTGCTCGCGTCGGTCGAGATCCAATGACTGTTAGAACAATATGGAATCGGTGGGTTCAGGAGGGTAATATGGAACGTCGTACTGGATCCCAACTGCCTCGTATCACTAGCAGTCGAGATGACAGGCATCTTATCCGCATGGCTGTGACGGATCGTGCAGCCACGTCTCGATCCCTGAGTCAACAGATGGGGACGTTGGCAAGACAACAACCACCTGCACGAACAGTTCGACGACGTTTGCAGCAGCACGGACTATCAGCTCGGAGACCGTGGCTGCGGTTACCCTTGACGCTGCATCACAGACAGGAGCGCCTGCGATGGTGTACTCGACGATGAACCTGGGTGCACGAATGGCAAAACGTCATTTTTTCGGATGAATGCAGGTGCTGTTTACAGCATCACGACGGTCGCATCCGTGTTTAGCGACATTACAGTGAACGCACATTGGAAGCGTGTATTCGTCATCCCCATACTCGCGTATCACCCGCCGTGATGGTCCGGGGTGCCATCGGTTGCAAGTCTCGGTCACCTCTGTGAACACTGGACGTTATATTTCAGATGTGTTACGACCCGTGGCTCTACCCTTCATTCGATCCCTGCGAAACCCTACATTTCAGCAGGATAATGCACGACCGCATGTTGCAGGTCCTTTCTGGATACAGATATTGTTCGACTGCTGCCCTGGCCAGCACATTCTCCAGATCTCTCAACAATTGAAAACGTCTGGTCAATGGTGGCCGAGCAACTGGCTCGTCACAATACGCCAGTCACTACTCTTGATGAACTGTGGTATCGCGTTGAAGCTGCATGGGCAGCTGTACCTGTACACGCCATCCAAGCTCTGTTTGACTCAATGCCCAGGCGTATCGAGGCCGTTATTACGTCCAAAGGTGGTTGTTCTGGGTACTGATTTCCCAGGATCTATGCACCCAAGTTGCGTGAAAATGTAATCACAAGTCAGTTCTAGTATAGTGTATTTGTCCAATGAATAACTGTTTATCATTTGCAATTCTTCTTGGCGTAGTAATTTTAATGGCCAGTAGTGTAAATGAGAGTGCTAGCTTCATTAAGGAAATACTGTTTAGCTCTCACACATAAGTTGTTTCCTCACTCACGAACGTGCTCCACCCCTGTGGTATGGTACTGAAACGCCAAAAGCCAAAATACATCTTTGAAGAATGGCATCATGAAACCACCAAAGAGTTGGTCAAGCGACCATCTTCATGTCACCAACGTAGTAACATAAATGTATTATAAATGGCACATGTCAAAATGATATCACAATGAAATGAATATCCTTAGCTGCATACAGGCGTCGATATAAGTCAACTGGGACAGTTGAAAATGTGTGCCCTGACCGGGACTCGAACCCGGGATCTCTTGCTTACATGGCAGACGCTCTATGCATGTTTTTTTTTTATAAAAACATTTAAAAAAAACAATGTTACACTCCAAATACATACTAAGTTATGCATACATGAAGTTTTTGAAACAAAACGGTTTGATCATTTCAGTTACGCTGACGTTAAGGAAAGACAACAGAGGATTGTGTTACTGACTAATTACCAGAAATAATTAATTTAAACTTCAAGAACAAAATTTTTAAAGACATTCAAACTTCAACCTGAAGAAGTAAAATCTGCACTTTGAATTACATGAGGTGCAATCTTTACAGAAGCATAATTTCTTTATGGTGGATCAGCAAGATGATGGGATAATTTTTATCAAAACAATTTATAATCATATTAGACAATTTCTGAAATACTTGAGAATGGCGGAAAGGAGATATATAATAAAGTTGACTAGCCTTCCAACTACACTTTCTGGACATTAATTGAATCTTAAGTATCTGAAGTGATCAGATCTATATAATCAGTCTTTCACTGGATCAGATCTATATAATCAGTCTTTCACTGAGAAACTGACTTACACATCACAGTGTAAAAATGAACAGGGCAATGTGCCAGCCATTGAATATTACAGTTATCAGATAGAATCTTATGGCTTTAAACAATCGATAAGGACATTCTATAAAAACTGTCTATTTCCAAATTTCTAGTATAAGCCAATAATGCACCTTTAATGTTTTGTGTTTTGACACTATTTCGATACACAATCTCAATGTCACATAAGGTCTGTACATTAGCTTATAAGTTGCAAAAACTACTCTCTGAAGTAGAAAAAGTACACATCATAAATATACTGTAAAATCTTAAATAGTATCCTTAAGGCAACTACAATACATCACTGTCAACACAGTCTTCTTTTTTATATTAACCAATGCCTATTCTTTCAAATACAATTTTTAACATATTACCCAACTTTTTCTAGTGATTCGAATAGCTTCTAATTTTGTGAAACTCACACAGCATGTGTACCTTGAACTCTACGATGCTATCGGATCCTAATTTGTTAAGGACGTAGTTAACAAAGTTTCCCAGCAACCAGTACACAGCGTTATTTTAGCTTCTGGGAAATAGCGTGCGTCAGGCCTGTGTAGCAATGACAGCGATATATACTCAGGGGATGTTCGTGTAATCAGAGCTATTTGCTCTCGGACCCACTTCCAACTATTCATGTGACCACTGCAAGTATATCTGTGAATTACTGTGTCAACTAGATGGCATTGTTGACATAAATTTGTTTCACAGAGTCCGATTGCGTGCAGTCTTTCATTGGTGCTAACTATGTTGTTAACTGTCTTGTACCATGACGTTTTTATATTAGACGTGAGCACATTAGAACTAATGTTTTTCCAAATCTCAGTCCACTCAATGTTTGGAAACTGTCGTTCTATTTTGTTCCTTCCTTCGCTTTTCTTTCGTTCCCGCATTATGGCTCTCGATGTTAAGTGTCGGGACTGCCTGAGTTCGACACTGACATAACTAAACTCAACATAGAAAATCCTCACGTGCTGTAAGCGACTGTTGATATTCTGCACGTCAATCGGGGGAAGCAGGCTTGGAGGCTTAATGATCTCGAAAAGTTGGCTGGTTATGCTTTCTCGCGAGTCTCTTATTAAATTAACTTGCCTTTTGATAAAAAGAGCAGAGGCTTTATCCGTTATATCAGTTAATCCTAGTCCACCATTTTCAGGATCTAAAGTGGCTACTTTAGCAGGTAATCTGAACACTTCACCTCTCCACAAAAAGCTGGTGATTTTGGACATTATTCTCCTCGCTATCATTCTCGGTATTGGAAACAGCTGGGCAGTATAATAAGCCTTAGCAAGGATGCATGAGTTGATATACTGTGTTCTTTGAACTTGGTTCATATATCGAGTTAAATTCTCTACAATGGCTCCTTGCACTTTAGCTGCTGCAACTTTCCAATTTAAAGCCGTCATTTTCATAGGACATGCTGTCAGGGTGATCCCAAGTGTTTTATCTTGTCGGACTATTTTTGCCCACTCGACGTTGATATTATCAAAACCTCTGAGATTTAACATCTTACTTTTTTTGTCGTTAGCATTGGCTCCAGATGCTCTACAGTACGAATCAATCACCGTTGCTAGCGTGGTTACCTCGTCATTATTCCTTATAATGACCCCTATATCGTCAGCATAGGCTCTTATAACTGTTTTATTTCCTGATAATGTTAAGCCTTGTAATGTAGCATGGACATGTCGGAGGAAAGGTTCCAGCGAAATGGCGAAGAGCAACATGGACAGAGGACTTCCTTGAGGAACACCTCGTTGTATTTGCATCGGCCTGGATTGTTGACAATTCACCGCTATTTTAGCATTTATTCCAGTTGCTATGTTCTTAATCAGCTGTATGACCCTATCGTTGAAACCTATTTTCTTCTATGTCTGTAGAAGATATTCATGATTTACTATATCGAACGCTTTATAAAAATCTAAAAACAATAAAGCACACTTTATGTTTGTTACAGAAGTTATTGCAATGATATCCCTGAATACCGCTAGATTTTGAAAAAATGGTTCTGCCTTGCGCACTGTTCTGATGTTGACTAATAATTTTATCTGTAAGGCATGAAATTCTCTTGTTTATTATTCTAGCTATTAATTTATAATCAGAATTCAGCAGTGAAATTGGACGAAAATTATTTAAATCTTTGTTTCCATTATTTTTTGGCACCAAAACAATTTTACTCTCCTTAAACTCAGCCGGAATCATTTTACCCTGAATATCCTCATTTTCAATGTCCGTGATTTTTGCACCTACTATTGGCCAGCAACGGATGTAAAACTCTGCTGGCAGACCATCCGGTCCTGGGGATTTTTTTGGTGGTGAGGTGCACAGAGTCTCATACACGTCTTTTTCAGTGACAACCTCGAGAAAATTTTCGTTGTCATCTTCTGTCAGCTGTGGGGCTAGGATGTCCACGCATGTGAGCCACCGAGAACACAGTGGATAGTGCGACTGCAGGGACTTATCTCTGGCACGCCACCCATGACACTCACACTCACAACTTATTGTCCCGCAGTATATTCATAGTGTCCCTGCCCATCATACTCATTACTCGCAGCCTTACCGTCGATTCTCGTAAGAGTTCGGGCACTGTTTGTGCATCCACACAGGAGAAGATGCTCAAATGGCCGGTGAGCCTTAACTATATACAGGGTGGTCCATTGATCGTGACCGGGCCAAATATCTCACGAAATAAGCGTCTAATAAAAAAAACTACAAAGAATGAAACTTGTCTAGCTTGAAGGGGGAAACCAGATGGTGCTATGGTTGGCGCGATAGATGGCACTGCCATAGGTCAAACGGTTATCAACTTCGTTTCTTTAAATAGGAACTACCATTATTTATTACATATTCATATAGTACGTAAAGAAATATGAATGTTTTAGTTGGACCACTTTTTTCGCGTTATGATAGATGGAGCTGTAATAGTCACAAACGTATAAGTACGTGGTATCATGTAACATTCGCCAGTTCGGACGGTATTTGCTTCGTAATACATTACCTGTGTTAAAATGGACCGTCTACCAATTGCGGAAAAGGTCGATATCGTGTTGATGTATGGCTATTGTGACCAAAATGCCCAACGGGCGTGTGCTATGTATGCTGCTCCGTATCCTGGGCGACATCATCCGAGTGTCCGGACCGTTCTCCGGATAGTTACGTTATTTAAGCAAACAGGAAGTGTTCAGCCACGTGTGAAACGTCAACCACGACCTGCAGCAAATGATGATGCCCAAGTAGGTGTTTTAGCTGCTGTCGCGGCTAATCCGCACATCAGTAGCAGACAAATTGCGCGAGAATCGCGAATCTCAAAAATTTCGGCGTTAGAATGCTACATCAACATTGGTTGCACCCGTACCATATTTCTATGCACCAGGAATGGCATGGCGACGACTTTGAATGACGTGTACAGTTCTGCCACTGGGCAGAAGAGAAATTACGGGACGATGACAGATATTTTGCACGCGTTCTATTTAGCGACGAAGCGTCATTCACCAACAGCGGTAACGTAAACCGGCATAATATGCACTATTGGGCAACGGAAAATCCACGATGGCTGCGAAAACTGGAACATCAGCGACCTTGGCGGGTTAATGTGTCGCGCGGCATTTTGGGAGGAAGGATAACTGGTCCGCATTTTATCGATGCCAATCTAAATGGTACAGTGTATGCTGATTTCCTACGTAATGATCTGCTAATGTTACTACAAGATGTTTCACTGCATGACAGAATGGCAGTGTACTTCCTACATAATTGATGTCCGGCGCATAGCTCGCGTACGGTTGAAGCGGCATTGAATAGCATATTTCATGACAGGTGGATTGGTCGTCGAAGCACTATACCGTGACCCGCACGTTCATCGGATCTGATGTTCCTGGATTTCTTTCTGTGGGGAAAGCTGAAGGATATTTGCTATTGTGATCCACCGATAACGCCTGACAACGTGCGTGAGCGAATTGTCAATGCATGTGCGAACATTACGGAAGGCGAACTACTCGCTGTTGAGAGGAATGTCGTTATACGTATTGCCAAATGCATTGAGGTTGACGGACATCATTTTGAGCATTTATTGCATTAATGTGGTATTTGCAGCTAATCAGGCTGTAACAGCATGCGTTCTCAGAAAGGTATCACATTGGAACAACCGAAATAAAATGTTCAAACGTACCTACGTTCTGTATTTTAATTTAAAAAACCTACGTGTTACCAACAGTTCGTCTAAAATTGTGAGCCATATGTTTGTGACTATTACAGCGCCATCTATCACAAAGCGAAAAAAGTGCTCCAACTAAAACATTCGTATTTCTTTACGTACTACACGAATATGTAATAAAAATGGGGGTTCCTATTTAAAATAAACGAAGTTGATTTCCGTTTGACCTATTTCAGCGCCATCTAGCGGGCCAACCATAGCGCTATCTGGTTTCCCCCTTCAAGCTAGACGAGTTTCGTTCTTTGTAGCTTTTTCGTTTGACGCTTATTTCGTGAGATATTTGGCCCAGTCACGATCAACGGACCACCCTGTATGTATGAAGATGGCATCTGTTGTTTCGGAAAGCAGCGAGTAATGAGTATGATGGGCAGGGGCACTATGAATGTGGTGCAGGACAATAAGTTGCGAATGTGGGTCTCATGGGTGGCGTGCCAGAGATAAGTCCCTGCAGTGGCACTATCCTCTGTGTCCTTGGTGGCTCACATGGATAGAGCGTCTGCCATGTAAGCAGGAGATCCCGGGTTCGAGTCCTGGTCAGGGGACGCATTTTCAACTGTCCCTGCTGACTTACATGAACGTCTGTATACAGCTAAGGGTATTCATTTCATTGTAATTTCATTCTAACGAGCTGCATGGTCACTGACATGTCCGAAAAAAACAGATACCATCTTCATATATACATGCCAAAATAAAAACGTAATCGGGTGCCAATGGTCGTTTTTACAAGAGAAACCACACAATGACATTAAAACAAAGACAGAATTCTTTCAAAATTGTTTTTGGAGTTGGCACCTAGGTTGCAGCCTACAATAGTTAGCCTGCTACATTATATGTGCGTGCATGATGTTCCAGCAACTTGACGACACTTGTTCTTCTGATAACACATTTATGAATGGTAGTTACGAATGATTGTGAGACCACAATATCCCACCACCATCCTATGACTCACATTTGCTGAGTATGGATGTAGACTCTCTTTCCGATTGTGTTGTTGCTGTTCCTTATGTCTTCCTTTCCCAGGAATCCTGTCAAAGATGTCCTTCGACCCCTCTTTTGTCCATTACTAACGACGTGTGTGGTCCGTATGACTTGTGAACCCTTCTGCTACAGCCTTGTTCTCTTCCCATTCCACCACCCCCTCACCAGCCCCTCCTTCACCACCTGCTCCAGTAGGATTGTTTGGATGACCGGAATTTTTCTGTTCTCAGTCTCTATTAATGTTCGCAGCAGTGTTCCTGGTCAGTATTAAAGGTTCCATTGATGCAGGAGGCTTCGACAAGGTGTGGGAGATAGCCACCACTGGGGGCCGTGCAGACTTCTCCAGGTGTGTTGCCAGCCATTGCCTACTAACTTCGCTCTTGTGTTACTGTTCTCCTTGAACACATTTTAAAAAGTAGCACTTTGTTGTTGATTATGGAAGAACAAACAAGAACCTTTTTCCTCCTTTTTCAAATTTTCTTGTGTGTTCAAACATAAACATCTTCAAATCAGTTTTCAAGTTAGTAAAAGTAAAGACAACCACTCACTCCGTTCAGAAAGAACTGAACAGTCCATAGGCACACAGATTTGAAGACATTAATAAAGTACCTCAACTTTTGGTCTTGGGTTGTTCTTCTTCATGGTACAACAGCATGTGTGTAAGGAATGGGGATTGGTTTTCTTTCTGTTAATGTTGTCTGTATTTTAACACACACACACACACACACACACACACACACACACACACACACACACACACAGGCTGTACAAACTCTAGGGATTGAGCAATGAAAAGATACGGAACAAAAAAGTCTAGTGCACTTACGTCCGGAAATGCATGGTTTCCATGCTGGAGACCATTTATCCAATCTTACTTTGTTACAGAAAAATTCGGAGTAGGTATTAAAATCCATGGAGGAGAAATAAAATCTTTGAGGTTCGCCGATGACATTGTAATTTTGTCAGAGACACCAAAGGACTTGGAAGAGCAGTTGAACGAAATGAACTGTGTCTTGAAAGGAGGATATAAGATGAACATCAACAAAAGCGAAACGAGGATAATGGAATGTAGTCGAATTAAATCGGGTGATGCTGAGGGAATTAGATTAGGAAATGAGACGCTTAAAGTAGTAAAGGAGTTTTGCTATTTGGGGAGCAAAATAACTGATGATGGTCGAAGTAGAGAGGATATAAAATGTAGACTGGTAATGGCAAGGAAAGCGTTTCTGAAGAAGACAAATTTGTTAACACCGAGTATAGATTTAAGTGTCAGGAAGTCGTTTCTGAAAGTATTTGTATGGAGTGTAGCCATGTACGGAAGTGAAACATGGACGATAAATGGTTTGGACTAGAAGAGAATAGAAGCTTTCGAAATGTGGTGCTACAGGAGAATGCTGAAGATTAGATGGGTAGATCACATAACTAATGAGGAGGTATTGAATAGAATTGGGGAGAAGAGGAGTTTGTGGCACAACTTGACTAGAAGAAGGGATCGGTTGGTAGGACATGTTCTGAGGCATCAAGGGATCACCAAATTAGTACTGGAGGGCAGCGTGGATGGTCAAAATTGTAGAGGGAGACCAAGAGGTGAATACACTAAGCAGATTCAGAAGAATGTAGGCTGCAGTAGGTACTGGGAGATGAAGCAGCTTGCACAGGATAGAGTAGCATGGAGAGCTGCATCAAACCAGTCTCAGGACTGAAGACCACAATCACAACAACAACAACAACAACAACAACAGCGTTTTTTTTTTTTTTTTAAATTTATAAAGGCATTTGGATCAAATTGAGCCTTTACTACAAAGAGCCAAAGGTACTAATGATTCACAGCAAACAATTTCAATTTCATAGTGTGGCTAACACAGAGGTTTTTGAGGCAAGCAATATTAACTCAGCTGCCAATTCCACAATGGTGAAAACATTGAGAGGGGCCATTCTATTAAAACTTGCTGCCATATTAAAACTGTGTGCCAGGCCGAGACTTGAACTCGGGACCTTTGCCTTTCATGGGCAAGTGCTCTCATTCTGGAGCCAGTCTATTGTTGGAAATGTGGAAAGTGAACTGCTTTATTTTGTAAAACATTTAAATTTTCTCTGCAGTTTGTTTAGCGAAATATAAATTAAACATGAATAAAGAGTGCTCAGTGTTCAACTGCACAAATCAAAGTGATAAAACAATTGACATTCCTTATTACAAGTAAGTGTACAATAGTTTAATGAAGATGTAATAAGGACTCATGACAAGCCAAAAGATGCCTTCGGATTTTAGTTATTCTTCAAATAAATGCCTACGCAAGCCAGCAGGGTTGCCACATCTTGCAAAGAAAATCAGTCTCATTACTTGATTATCACACCTCGTATAATGGGACGCCAGTGACACTCTTGAAGTCTGTGACTGAACTGAATCTCACCAGCGATAGGTGGTCGGTTAAGTTAGCGTTGACAGGGGGGCGCTGAACTCTGTTTTCCTGGAGGTGTGGCTCTACCTGCTCTTTCCATTTGCATGTGGCTCGAAGCCTTCTTGTTGCTGCTTTGCAGTGCTCTACTGGTCAGTGTGCAGTTTTTGCTGTTGGACCACACAAAATCAATGAAAAGTGGCGTGGAAAACCCAGGAAACTTTATCTTTCAAGAACTGCTGGACACCCTGATAAATGAAACGGGATACCTCTGTAAAGACAAATGTGACAGTGGACAGTAACGAAAAATCTTGATGTAATAATTCATTCACTGTGGATTTATCTTCACATCTCATAGTGTCAGTCGTCTATCGTCATTACTGTTAATGGTGGGACATGTTTTTCAGCATTTCTGCTGACCCCACGGTGCGCCATACGTGGTGGTCACTCATCATTGGTGGCGGCTTCACCTACCTGTGCCTGTATGCCGTCAACCAGACACAGGTTCAGAGGCTGCTCTCTACCAGGTAAGTGGCAAGTGTCCCAGCTGGAGGGCACGGTATGTTGCACGATCCAGAAATATCCTGTCATTAAAAATGCTTGGCATTTAACATATCCGTAAAGTGGAGGTGCTCACCACTGGCGTCCTTGGTAACTGGTGAAGGTTGCAGGTTTTATTTGTTTGGAGTGAGGAGGTCATATAGACAAATGGCCAGAAATTCATTCCAAGGGAGGCACACGTATGTGAAAGTGTAGATAAAAGATCTCGGTTAGTGACCTTGGTATCAGCACCAGGCAGGTGGCTTACCAGCATAGCGTAAACCGTATGACTGTGTGGAATATTCACAATTAAAACTGCAACTATCCGTATCCCTTAGAATGCCTGCAGGCCTCATTACCTACAGACTTGCCTCCGTGGCAACGTTTTCATTGCTGGCTTGTTGCAGAGGCCATGACGGGGCTGGGATTTCAGTCATCTGTCCCATTCGTGGATGAGGCTACCTTTACAAGAGGCAATGTTGTCAACCTTCACAACACCCATCTGAAGGATTACGGGGTATAGCTACAGTATCGTGTCTGTGAAAAATTGGCACCAGTTCAGCCTCAGTGTATGGGTGGGGATTAATGGCAACTGCCTTGTTGAACCAGTCATCCTTCTACAATGCCACACAGGTGAGGTACATGTTCGATTCTGTGGATGATCCCATCTCCAATGCCTTTCATGGTATGAGCACTAATGTGGCTGTCACATATGGTGCTCCAGCTCACTGCCTTCACGAATGTGGTGCTAAAACACTGGTACAGACACAACATTCCAATTTGCCTGGTGTGTTCCCATCTGTGTTCAATCATTGAAACCTACACTGTTGAAGACCTTTTGTAGTTTACTGAACATACAGGGTGTACATAAAACCTGGGAACAATTTCAGTTATTTATCGCACAAGAACCAAACATTGTACAGATATCATACATAATGTCATTTTGAAGAGAAACCCTGAAGGTTTTTTTTTCCATGTACACCAACACAGTGTAGTTTGGTGATTTGCCAATAGTCAGCGCTATTCGTAAACTTTGCGAGTTCAGGTGTATCTGTGTGTTGGAGTTCACGAAATGGCCTGTCTGATCACCAGATCTCACTCCGTGCGACTTTCTTCTGTGGGGACACTTCAAAGATCTGGTGTGTGTACCACCTCTACCACATGATGTAGCAGAGCTCTGAGAGGGAATATGGGAAGTGACTTCCACAGTCGACGATGCCACGCTGGGATGGGTACGGCAAGAATTTGATTACCGTATTGATGTCTGGCAGGTCACTCGTGGTTCACGTATCGAATGTTTGTAAAAAAAACTTTCAGAGTTTCTCTTCAAAATGCAATATGTATGACATCTGTACAGTGTTTAGGTCTTTTGCAATAAATGATTGAAAGTGTTCCCGAACTTTATATACACCCTGTATATATGTTTCTGCTTGGTCTAGTTGTCCTTTGTACTTTGGTAATCATTGCTGCCACAACCATGTCATGGTCACTGATACCAGTTTCGATGTGGATGTCCCCAAAGAGGTCAGGTCTATTCATTGCTTTGTTGCCATTACATCCAATATATTTCCATCTTAGTGGTGTTTCTAAGTACCTGTTCCAGATAGTCTTCAAAGAAGGCATTTAGTAAAGTTTTGCTGGATGTCTTATCATGCCCACCACTAACAAAACTATAATTTTCACAATTAATTGTTGGATGATTAAAGTCTGCACTGATGATTACAGTGGGATTGGGAAACTTTTTACCATTAGGATTTTAATACTTTCACCTGTGGGAGTCATTTCTTTCGATCTTACACTGATACTTTTGGGTTTCCTACAACTGCCATTATCTAGATGGATGAAGAGTCAGCTACCTGAATAGCAGTCTCTAATGTGTAGTGCACACCCTACAGCTCTCAACCCCCATGTGATGTGTAGATGTAGGTGCAGATATAGATGTGCAGGTATAGATATGTAGACGTGAATGTGTTTGTTGCAGGGATCTGGCAACGGCACAGCGCGCCCTCTGGTGGTCATGGCCGGTACTTAGTTTGCTCAGCCTGACCACTTCGTTCGCTGGTCTGGCCATGTACTCCTACTACTACACCTGTGACCCACTCACCAGCAAGAGGATCGAGAGGCTAGACCAGGTCAGTGCTGTGTGTGTGTGTGGGGGGGGGGGGGATGTGGGGGAGGGGGAGAGGGTTGGAGACTGATGAGTGGTGTCAAAACTTCATTTGGACAAGGTCCAAAGTATAGACATTTCCATTTGTTGCGAGATCTTAAAGGTTAACAGAACTATATTAGAGGTAGTCGTTATTACTGAAAAGATTGATTTATGCATTTTACTGGTTATTGAGCTGTGTGGCTGTGAACTGTATTACTTTAAGGAATACAGCAACCAACCACTTTAGTATGTACTGGATGTTTCAAACTGAATCTTGAGGTTTTAAGGTTTTATACCATTTATTATACTCAACCTGCAATTATAAATAATACACCAAATGAAAGAGCAGCTCCAATGGTTCTTCTTAAAAATGTTCAGTGTGAGCATATTTGTCACATGGCACACACAGTCAATAGGCAAGTTCTTCCCAAACCTTTATCAATCTGTCTGTAGCAATTGTTCCAGCAGCTGCCTCAGTCTTGTTTCTTAAATCAGGTAGATCAGCTGATAGGAGATGCTCATTTAAGTGACCCGTTGTGAACCTCCAAAGGAAAAAAAATCACATGGTGTCAGACTGGGTGAAATGGAGGGCATTCAAAAGGAGCTCTTTCATCTCACGCCCTGAGGCCAAACCGGTGGTAGAGTATGACGTCATTTAACCAATTACATACTGAATTATGTTACTGAAGTCGCCCACAATTTTGCTTCCAAATAAAGTTCTGTGCTTGAGCTTCTCCCAATTGAAGAAAGAGCCAGAGTTCTTGTGCATCACAAAATACCAGTTACAGTTGCTTCACCAAAAAAGGAGGGACCATAAGCTTTCTGTCAGGATATGGCACAAAAACATTCAATTTAGGAGGGCCTCATTGCAACTGTGTCATTTTGTGGGGATTTATGGATTCCCAGATGCACACATTGTGTGCGTTCACATATTTTCACTTAGGTGAAATGTCAGTTCATCACTGAAGATGACATGACGCAGAAAATCTTTGTCATGCAGCAAAACTTCATTAGCAAAGCTAGCATGTAAGCTGTAGTCTGTACGCTTCAGAGCCCGTGACAACTCCAAATAATAAAGACATAGTTATAAAAGTCTCATTAAATCTCCTCAGAGATATCATTGGAATTGCTAATTCATGCCTAGCCTTCCCAACCGATTCACTGGGAAAGACTGTCTCATTCGTACAATTTCTTCAGTCACTGCAAAGGGAGCCGGTATCTCAAAACTGATGATATCATTTACAGATGTTGTTATAACCAGGAAGGTTAGAGGGAAACTTAATATGGTATGCACATAGGACTGTAGTAACAAATTCAAACATGGCAAACTGTAAAATACAAAAACCTTAGTTCTCTAATCACCATCTTTGTTACCAGCACTTTGTAATGGAAGAGACAGAAAGCAATGCTTAAGCACAGGTATACAAGCAAGACTGAGTTGCTCTTTCATTTGATGTATTGTTTATAATTCTAAGTTGTATGAAACAATCGAAACTATAATTAGAATATCAACAATTATGGAAAGGATATATTATTACTCACTGTAAAGCTGACACATTTACTTGCAGACAGCCAAAGCGTTACACATTCAACTTTTAGTATTCTGGTCAGAGTGGCCAGAGACAGTGGTAGAGTGTGAAGTGTGCTTGCTTGTGTGAATGCATGTGTGTTTCTCTTCCCTGATGAAGACTTTGGCCAAAAGTCTAATGTGTAACAGTCTTTTTATAGTACCTGTCTGCAGATCAATGTGTCACATTTACAGTGAGCAGCAATCTATCCTTTCTGTAACTATACACACTTGACTTAGTGTTAGAGGTTCAATCTGGAAACAGACCCCTCTGCTGTGGCTAGGCCATTTCTCAATGATATCTTTTTTCTAGGATTTCCAGTTGTAGCATCCCCATTTACATTCAGTGCAGAAGACTAAATTCACTTTGTGCATTATTTTGAAATGTGGTTGAGTTTGTTGCACATACTGTGTAGTTGTATGAGAATGTGAAATAGAAATGAATTTTTACTTACATGTTTCACCAACTGAGTGCAGTAGCTGATGTTCAATATACAGACTCTTATATTTTTTTCAGGTTACTTTGTAACATGATGCATTTTTGTTCCAATATTTGAATAAAGTAGCAGAATTTGAATAAAGTAGCAGAATTTGAATAAATGAATTTAATTTCTCTCTTATTGAGCAGTTGAGCAATGGTCATTGTTGAGGTGGCATGTACGAGGTTTGCCCGGAAAATATGTATAAAAGTTGAATAATAACTTTATTTTACAATTATTCAGGTACTACAATATGGTCTCCTTCAAAGTACTCGCTCTGAGACGCAATACACTTCTGCCAACACCGTTTCCACTGTTGATAACATTGCTGAAAGTCTTCAGTTGTGATGTTGTTCAGTTGCCGTGTCGTTTCCGCCTCGATGGCTTCCACATCTCCCAAGTGCCGCCCCCGAAGCACCATTTTGCATTTCGGGAACATGAAGAAGTCACGCGGGGCTAAATCAGGTGAATGAGGCGGGTGGTCTGTCATGGTGATTGAGCTTCGGGCCAAAAACTCTCGCACAACGAGCGACGTGTGAGCGGGTGCATTGTCGTGATGAAGGATCCACCTGCCCCCCTTTTGCCAACTCCAGTCGAACTCGGGCCACATGAGCTCTGAGACATGTCAGAGCTACAACGTAAAAATTTCCATTCACTCTCTGGCCGGGAGGGACAAATTCCTTGTGAACAATGCCCCTAGAATCAAAGAAAACAATCAACATTGTCTTCACATTGGACCTTGATTTTCGCGACTTTTTTGTTCTCTGTTCTCCTGTTAGTTTCCATTCCTTGCTTTGAGATTTGAGCTCCACATCGAATTCGTAAAAGCAGAACTCGTCTCCAGTGATGACTCGGTTGAGAAAGTCCCCTCGTTCCTCTGCTTCCAACCAATCCTCACAGCACTCGACCCTCTTTGCTTTCTGTTCTGGCGTCAAAAGCTTAGGTACGATTTTCACATACAATTTTTTCATTTCAAGTTTTTGTGTCAGGATTTCGTGAATGATTGTTTTGGGGATTGACAGCTCATCAGCAATCATTCTGACTGTCAATCTATGGTCTTTAAGAAAACAAGCCCGAATTTGTTCAACATTTGCATCGGAACTCGATGTCGACGGGTGTCCTGGGCGAGGGTCATCGTTCACCTCTTCTCGGACATCTCGGAACCTTTTTAACCATTTGTTCATGGTCGGTTCCTTCAGAGAATTGCCTTCGTAAACCTTTTTCAAACACTCAAAAATCTCATGGCCGTTCTTGCCTAGCTTTGCAAGAAACTTGATGTTGACGTGCTGTTCCTCAATCAGAGAGAGCTCCATGCCAATGGCAGGTGAAAAAGGGTGACTGTCAACAAGCTGCCGCACACTTCCACCCTCACGCAGAGTGCTCTGACTCGAACTGTGCGTTGATGGGATTGATTACAGCAGTAGTCCCACCTGGCGATGACTGCAACATGTAACATAAAGACATTATTCAACTTTTTTACGTATTTTCCGGACAAACCTCGTATTGTCCCTACTGCATCTGATACGCATCTAAAAGGAATGCATTTCAGAATAAAATTTTCTCCTAAAGTTTTTACCATTTATGAGCGATAGTAATATAACATTGCCATCAGTTGTGCAGGGCCTGTATCTGACAGAAGAGAGAGCAGCAGATTCACTGTTTGGAGACAATGGTCAGTTCACATGCAGTTTGAATCATCACAAGTCACTGTTAAATAATCTTCAAATAACCTCAGGGGTGGACAATTCTCTGGAGGAACCGACCATGAATAAGTGGTTAAAAAGGTTCCGGGATGGCCGAGAAGAGGTGAACGATGACCCTCGCCCAGGACACTTGCTCAGAATCATCACAAGTCACTGTTAAATAATCTTCAAATAACCCCAGGGGTGGACTTTGCTTATAGCAGAATGAAATCAGTGGCTGAATGTGCATTGCATTCAACATTTTGTGTGTCTTTACCACGATCTGCTGAGCTCATGATTCTAGCTAGCTTTTCTGAAATAAAAATTACAAAAACCCTAATTCACATACAACTTGACAATTCTGAGAACATTTCCTTATAAATGAAAACAAGAATGTAACCATTTTTTAACATATTTAATTACAAATCAAATCTATATCTACTACAGAGACATTAACAAAATACATCTGATCAGTTTGAGAAGAATTGAGAATCAGTTTTCTGAGAGAAATTTTGCACCTAATTTTTTTCTTAACATATATTAAAATTCCTCTGATTTGTTTCAGCCACAGGCTGATTTCTCTATCGTTGGTCCGAATTTACAGGTCATACACATTTCATTACATTCTTTTGACAGCTTGAAATTTTTTTAAATAGAGGAGTGCACATTTGCACAAGAAAATGATTTTGAAATAATTTTATACTTGCCAGCCGCTGTGGCTGAGTGGTTCTAGGCGCTTCAGTCCAGAACTGCACTGCTGCTATCGTTGCAGGTTCAAATCCTGCCTCGGGCATGGATGCATGTGATGTCCTTAGGTTAGTTAGGTTTAAGTAGTTCTAAGTTCTAGGGGACTGATGATCTCAGCTGTTAAGTCCCATAGTGCTTAGAGCCATTTGAACCATTTTTTAATTTTATTCTTAAAAAGAAATGATATTCTTCAAGTAAAGCTTCAAACCATCCATGGTAGATTTATATTGTCATTTTAACATATTGTAATAAAGTTCAAGATTTCAAGGACAGTTAATTGCAAATGCTTAAAGTTGTTAATGACTTATTTGCAATGAAATGTTTTAGAACTGTGATGCTACATTTATAACTCATACTAAACTAATGTGTGTGGCATGAGTTCTTTTCACTGAAGATATCATGGCATCTAAATTCTGCAGTTTGTGAATAGTAATTTCGTCTCAAGGTAGCATTCAAACTCCAAATGATCAGTTTTATGATTTATTCAGAGAATAACTTCTGAACACACGTTACTGTTTCTAGAGAATACAGCTTCCATTTTCACAACATTGTTCAAGCTTCTCCAGCTTCATGTGACTGATCACAATGCATACTTTATCATAACATACTAGTTTAGTAAGCAGAGTCAATAGAACATAAACATGTTGTTGACAATGTAAACTAGTACATGCACTATTGATGATTATGTTTGAATTTAGGTACAGTTATAAATAGTAATTAGAAAACTATCTAGAGACACTATGCTATACATCATATTATATAATTAAAATTTTTGCAGTAAAATTTTATCAATTTGTATCCCTTCAAATGAAAATTTACATCGGGCCTAAAAAATTAATTGTATAAATGTGTAATTTTAAACACAATTAAATTGTAACATCCCTTCCCTTCAATTGTAGTGGTTTCTTACGCCAATTCATATTATTTTACATACATTACATCATATCAATTTGCAGTTACGAGAATAAATGTAACAGGGGTTTATATTACAAACAATTGAACTAATCTGTTTATAAGGCTGGATCCTACACTCAGTTAAAGTAATTTCAATACATACTTCCAAATATCATAAAGAATAGGTTCTGGAAAAAAATCATACACATGATTGTTTGAAATGAAAATGAACTGAATTGGCTTGTATACAAAACAAGTGTATTTAATACAACAGTCTCACATTCTCTGTTTGTTACATTAAAGTTTGAGCTAAATGTTCAGATTCACTTTATTTTGTGATTTCACTCCCTGAAGGGTGTTTAGTTGCCATCTCAAACACAATGAACTTAGTTGGATGATGGGTTATGCATAGTATAAATTTACTCTTTAATTTACTCTTGCTTTTGCTTCACGCTTAATTTTCAATGAAAAAGATTTAATCAACTGTAATTCTGCAGTTGGATTTAAAAATTCCTTCTTTATTTTGATGTAACATCATTTTTATTATGTATCATAAAATGGATGGTTAAAATCGATACAACCTAAACATTGTTGATAGTTGCAGACAAATAATAACAAACTAAGGATTTATGTCACTGATTACACCAAAAATTTTCCAGTCAGTTTACAAACATAAAAAAAAGCATTCCTCCTCATCATTCGTAATTTACATTCATCAAAAAACTCTTGCATTACCTCGGTTTTGAGAGTTCCAGAACCTGTACAGTAAACTGGAATAGAGATCAACATAAACATAATTTCTGCCCTCTTATTGCTCATGAAAACCACACATTGCATGTTGTACCACCATACAGCAAGACCTTCAGAGGTGGTGGTCCAGACTGCTGTACACCCCGGTGCCTCTGATACCCAGCAGCACGTCCTCTTGCATTGATGCATGCCTGTATTCGTCGTGGCATACTGTCCACAAGTTCATCAAGGTACTGTTGGTCCAGGTTGTCCCACTCCTCAATGGCAATTCGGCGTAGATCCCTTGGAGTTGTTGGTGGGTTACGTCCATAAACAGCCATTTCCAATCTATCCCAGGTGATAGAGTTCATGTCTAGAGAACATGCTGGCAACTCTAGTTGAGTGGTGTCATTATCCTGAAGGAAGTCATTCACAAGATGTGCATGAAGGGGGCGCAAATTGTCGTCCGTTAAGATATGCCAATATACTGCCGATATGGTTTCACTATCGGTTGGAGGATGGCATTCATGTATCATGCCACCGTTACAGTGCCTCCATGACTACCAGCAGCGTACCTCGTCCCCACATAATGCCACCCCAAAACAGCAGGCAACCTCCACCTTAGTGCATTCGCTGGACAGTGTGTCTAAGGCAATCTGCCTGACATCAGGTTGTCTCCAAACATGTTGTAATGTTATGTGAGCCTCACTGCCCTTTTTTGAAACTAATATGTGCCTGATTTTATACTGAGAATCTCAGTAATGTATGTAAATACTGTAAATGTAAATGTGATTCAAAAAGTATGTGAAGTGAAGTGAAGTGCAGCTGGACAGCAAAAGACTCTTTAGCGCGCCATCCCCGCAGTGATAGTAGTTGTGAATCTTTGAGTATGGACTCTAAAAAAAGACAATTGATTTAATAAAAAAAAAAGAGGATGGTTAATCTGTATCTTGTGGAAAGAGGATGTGTTGCTAGGCTGTCGCTCAGAACGTATTGTGACATTTAATGAAAATTGATATTTTAGTGATAAAACTGAGTAAAGTATGTGTAAGAGTTGCCAAACATTTATGTATACAAATTTTCTGGAAGTGAAGAATAGAAACATCTTGTTTTTGGAAAAGGAGGTGAACTTCATTGTCGTCGCTGGCTATCAATCGACAGAATTGTAAGTGTACAAAGTTCATTAAAATACAGGAAAGGAAATGCATTCTCTACAGTTTTCATTCAATACGTAACAACCTTTCATAATTTCTTAATTACAGTAATTGGATTATGATCTTGTACAATAATATGTTGCTGAACTCCACTGACCAATTTTGATGTAGCGGGACATGTAGTTTGAAGGAAGTTTGTGTGCCAAGCAATCTCCTTTCCTCACAAAAAGCAGATTTCTGTTTTATCTTATTTACTTACAACGGTGGTCCTGTATGTATGAAAAGCAATGAAAACTTGGCCTCAAAGCTATCTGCAATATGGTATTTTAAACCTTAAAGAACAATAACTTCCAACAAATTATAATACGTCACCAACTGGTGCAGAAGTTGATAATTTAAGGAGATAGCAACCAAAATTCAGGTACCAGTTAAGACTTCATCTACATCTACATCTACATGATTACTCTGCAATTCACATTTAAGTGCTTGGCAGAGGGTTCATCGAACCACAATCATACTATCTCCCTACCATTCCACTCCCGAACAGTGCGCGGGAAAAACGAACACCTAAATCTTTCTGTTCGGGGCTCAACAAAATATTTTCGCATTCAGAAGAGAAAGTTGGTGACTGAAATTTCGTAAATAGATTTCGCTGCAATGAAAAAGTCTTTGCTTTAATGACTTCCATCACAACTCGCATATCATATCTGCCACACTCTCTCCCCTATTACATGATAATACAAAACGAGTTGCCCTTTTTTGCACCCTTTCGATGTCCTCCGTCAATCCCACTGGGTTAGGATCCCACACCGTGCAGCAATATTCTAACAGAGGATGAACGAGTGTAGTGTAAGCTGTCTCTTTAGTGGACTTGTTGCATCTTCTAAGTGTCCTGCCAATGAAATGCAACCTTTGGCTCGCATTCCCCACAATATTATCTATGTGGTCTTTCCAACTGAAGTTGTTCGTGATTTTAACACCCAGGTACTTAGTTGAATTGACAGCCTTGAGAATTGTACTATTTATCGAGTAATCGAATTCCAACGGATTTCTTTTGGAACTCGTGTGGATCACCTCACACTTTTCGTTATTTAACGTCAACTTCCACCTGCCACACCATACAGCAATCTTTTCTAAGTTGCTTTGCAACTGATACTGGTCTTCGGATGACCTTACTAGACGGTAAATTACAGCATCATCTGTGAACAACCTAAGAGAACTGCTCAGATTGTCACCCAGGTCATTTATATAGATCAGGAACAGCAGAGGTCCCAGGATGCTTCCCTGGGGAACACCTGATATCACTTCAGTTTTACTCGATGGTTTGCTGTCTGTTACTACGAACTGCGACCTTCCTGACAGGAAATCACGAATCCAGTCGCACAACTGAGACGATACCCCATAGGCCCGCAGCTTGATTAGAAGTTGCTTGTGAGGAACGGTGTTAAAAGCTTTCCAGAAATCTAGAAATACGGAATCAACTTGAGATCCTCTGTCGATAGCGGCCATTACTTCGTGCGAATAAGGAGCTAGCTCCGTTGCACAAGAATGATGTTTTATGAAACCATGCTGATTACGTATCAATAGATCGTTCCCTTCGAGGTGATTCATAATGTTTGAATACAGTATATGCTCCAAAACCCTACTGCAAACTGATGTCAATGATAAAGGTCTGTAGTTCGATGGATTACTCCTACTACCCTTCTTAAACACTGGTGCGACCTGCGCAGTTTTCCAATCTGTAGGTAGAGATCCATCGGTGAGCGAGCGGTTGTATGTGATTGCTAAGTAGGGAGCTATTGTATCAGTGTAATCTGAAAGGAACCTAATCGGTATACAATCTGGACGTGAAGACTTGCCCGTATCAAGCGATTTGAGTTGCTTCACAACCCCTAAGGTATCTACTTCTAAGAAACTCATGCTAGCAGCTGTTAGTGTTTCAAATTCTGGTATATTCCATTCGTCTTCCCTGGTGAAGGAATTTTGGAAAACTGCGTTCAATAACTCCGCTTTAGCGGCACAGTCGTCGGTAATAGTACCATCGGCACTGCACAGCGAAGGTATTGACTGCGTCTTGCCACTTGTGTACTTTACATACGACCAGAATTTCTTTGGATTTTCTACCAAATTTTGAGACAATGTTTCGTTGTGGAACCTATTAAAGGCATCTCGCATTGAAATCCGTGCCAAATTTCGCGCGTCTGTAAATTTTAGCCAATCTTCGGAATTTCGCATTCTTCTGAACTTCGCATGCTTTTTCCATTGCCTCTGCAACAGAGTTCGGACCTGTTTTGTTTACCACGGGGGATCAGTTACATCTGTTACCAATTTGAGGTATGAATCTCTCAATTGCTGTTGCTACTATATCTTTGACTTTGAGCCGTTTGACTTAAAGTAAAAATCTGAATCAAAAATCAGTCTCTGTCTTTCTCTCCAAACACATATATAAATATTCATATTATTAAGATCAAAAGTCATTTTATATTCTGTTTCTGCAGATATGACTCGATGTGTTGACAGTGTAATGGATCCAGTCGAGTTTTTACTTCACTAAGTCTTCATGAGCAACACATCACAGCGAAAGAAATTACGACCGTCACAAGTAAATAACCACCAGTCATCGAATGCGCGTGCGCAACTGGTCATGTACAGTCATCAGCCCCATGCCACTGGCCGTGCGCAGCTACTTCCGCGCATCTGCCCTCGTGCTTAGCTCACGGGGTAGACGTCAAAATATTTCTGAATGTCAAAAGATTGCCAGAGTACAAACAGTTCTACAAACACTCAGGAGGAGCGCAAATATAAACCAAATGACGTCTTATTTCCCATGATGATACGAAAGAGACACACAAACTGGATAGTTACTGTAGTCAAAATAGTAACTACAATATATGAAAGACTAGAAGCTGATCTCCGTGCTTTCAAAAGTTCAATATAAATAAAAGCACAACTCCAGAAACCCCCTCCTTTGACCATAAAACCTTAGACAAATTTTTTTAGCACTTAATTAATCCAATGTATTTTCTGTTCCATGTACTATGTATTAAGAGTATGTTTGCAAGAGCTGAAGAAGATTAAGCAGTTCAGTCATGATGTCTTAGTCATGAATGCTTGATACACTGATGTGATCTATTCGGCCTGTTGTAGGGGCCCAACTGTACCGCGCTGCACGGTGTCGTGGTTGCACAGATGGACCTTGCCCCGGATGTCGGGAGGGAAGTTTTAAACCGTGCAGCCTATTGGGCACAGTTTGAGTCGAGTCATGACATCCTGTGGTTGCACAAAAAGCATCATTCAACATCGTGGCATTGCTGACAGAGTTCCTCTGAGCCATAGTCTATAGGTAACGGTCATCCATTGCAGTAGTAGCCCTTGGGCGGCCTGATTGAAGAATGTCATCAACAGTTTCTGTCTCTCTGTATCTCCTCCATGTCCGAACAACATTGCTTTGGTTCACACTGAGACGCCTGGACACTTCCTTTGTTGAGAGCCTTCCTGGCACAAAGTTACAATGCAGACATGATCAAACTGCAGAATTAACCATCTAGGCACGGTTGAACTATAGACAACATGAGCCGTGTACCTCCTTCGTGGTGGAATCACTGGAACTGATTGGCTGTCAGTCCCCTCCATCTAATAGGTGATGCATGGTTGTTTACATCTTTGGGCACTTTTAGTGGAGCTCTGAACAGTCAAAGGGACTGTGTCTGTGATACAATATCCACAGACAACATCTATCTTTAGGAGTTCTGGGAACTGGGGTGATGCAAAGCTTTTTTTGATGTGTGTATATGATTTAATATACAGTTTGGAAGTTAGGAGATGAGGTACTGGCAGAAGTAAAGCTTCGAGGACGGGGCGTGAGTTGTACTTGGGTAGCTCAGTTGGTAGAGCTTGGTAGAGCACTTACCCACGAAAGGCAAAGATCCTGAGTTCGAGTCTCAGTCCGGCAAACAGTTTTAATCTGCCAGGAAGTTTCATATCAGCGCACACTCCGCTGCAGAGTGAAAATCTCATTCTGGAAACATATATTACCTGCCATATCATCCTATTAGAAATATCTTTAAAAACAGTAGTTTTGAGTGCATTTTTGAATGGATATTTTAAATATGTATTTTTATAATGTATTTTGAAAGATATTTTGATTTTTACAGATTTACTTGTATGTTCCTCTCGTGCTGTCATATCTATGTCATCGTTTACTGCTGTACTTTAAACACACTTTAAACACAAGTTTAAGTACTATAGTAGAGCCACATTAATCTTTAGGCCTGTCAGCCAACTTTAAACGTAAATCACCATACTGGAAGCAGAATATGTACTTCATGCGATGTCAGTGTAAGTTTCCTGTACTGCCTCAATTTTTATCTTTTACAGTGTATATTCTGATGATGCTCTTGTTAATCTGAAGAGTGAAACCAGTCAATACAACAAAAAAAGTGTGACTTTTAGCTGTTTTCAAAAATTTAATTTGGATATTGCATAATTAGAAAATCTGCCCAAATGGAAACTCAATATGAGGCCTCTGCAAGTGCTGATAACGCTTCTCACATGATTATGCAGCTTCTCTGTCTCCTTCACAGTGACCACTTAATGTCCTAATCTGTTCATGCCTTTTTTATATTGTACCAGACCTGGTAACAACACAAAACATAAAAAACAGTAATGCACTCTTATGGCCATTCTACCTGTTGCAGGTGTGTGTGTGTGTGTGTGTGTGTGTGTGTGTGTGTGTGTGTGTGTGTGTGTGTGTGTGTGTGTGCGCACGCGCGCGCGCACATGTGCGGGTGCGTGTGCGTGCACGTGTACATGTGTGTGTGTATGCATGCTCTGTTACATTAACATCTGATCAGTCTTCAGAGTGCTTCACTTTCTTGGCCAGGCAGTGTATATAATTATTGCTCTTGACTCCAGTAAAACTTACAGCAATATCACAAACTTTCTTTCCAATTTTTCACAGTAAGTAGGTATCTAAGTATCTAATGAAATTAGATGCTTTATTTCAGTAACAAATTTGGTTCTTGTTACATAATTTATAAGGTAATTTGAGATAATTTTGTGATAGAGTAAGGAGTACTGGTAGTCTTGTGTGAAGTTTGAAAAGTAGTGGAGAGGTACTGGCAATTGTCAGACTGTGAGGACGGGGTGCCAACTGTACCAGGATAGTTCAGCCAGGAAGAGCATTCCACTGAATGGTGACATTTCAGGTTTGAATCCTGCTCTGCACCAAGTTTTAGTCTGCCAGGAAGTTCCAAGTTGGTACAAATTACAATGCAGTTGCAGTAACTGAAATGAGAGGTATTTGACAAGAAATCAGACACATGTTGGTCCATCCTCTCTTTACCCGAGTCAGCGCTGTCACGGTCTCCTGTGCCGGATGTAATGCAGCTGCCCTCGGAATGACAGGAGCACTTCATTTGCAGCTGATGCCGTTGTATGTGGTGGACACAATGAGCGGCATGCCGGGCTTGCCGGGCCTCTTCATCGCTGGCATCTTCAGTGGTTCCCTGAGCACCGTCTCATCAGCTGTCAACTCGCTGGCTGCCGTCACATTGGAGGATTACTTTAAGGTGAGGCCTACTGCAGCTGCGATGAGAGGAATATGTGGGCTATGGGTGGATGGATGTCATATGTCCCTATATTAAAAACAGTTGATGTATGGTGTTTGTGCATCAGTGTGTGTGTGTGTGTGTGTGTGTGTGTGTGTGTGTGTGTTTTCAAATGCATCAACTGGATGGGCCTACTTTCTTATTTGTTTTGAATTGTAAATCATTTTTGTTTTCTGGAGCCTGGTTTGCACTGGAGAAGATACAAGAGAATGAGCATCTGCCAAGAAATGTTCTGTCTTTTGTAAATGGCACATAAGTGAACAGCCTTTGATTACATTTGGTTCACAGTTACTTACACTCACACGTGTTTGACTGGTTGAATTGGAGTGAGTGATGGAGTGGTCTGGAAAAAAAAAAAAAAAAAAAAAAAAAAAAAAAAAAAAAAAAAAAAAAAAAAAAACAGGTAATGTTGGTGAGACAGCACTATATATGTATCATATATGCTTCTGGGAGCCAAGTGATTCGCACCACAAATGCGAAACAAAAAGAAATATGATAAGTAGATAGTTGCCAAAGCTCTTACAGGTCCAGCTGGGGATGTGAGAATGATGATAAATCCATTACATGCTTCTATCAGGTGGGAACGGAGCCAATAAGTACAAGCTTTGATGTTTCTTCTTGTTAAAAAAGAGAAGCATAATATATTTCTGCAAAAGTAAACAAGTATAAATGTGTGTTTATTGTGCTGACTAAACTAAAAATGTACAAAATGTTTTATCATTCTCTTTGCTGTAATTAAATTGATGATTCCTGTCATTTTAGAGGTTTTTAATGTTAGACCTGAGTAAATAAAAATCTTTTCCATTGATTATGCAATCTCTCTTCTAACTCATTTGACACATTTACATACATTATTAATCATACTTTCACATGATAATCATTATACGTAGTATAATAAAATACTAGAAGTGCTTTGTGTAAGTCACTCTAGACACCAGAAACTGAGATAAAGCAGCTACTGAAATACAAAAGTTTTTAAACACAAATGTATCAAGTTGCAAATAACCACAGTGTAACTGCTAGACTTTTTTCAGGTTGCTCATCGGTAACTAGTACCTGCTTTTAAACTTCCTACTCAGTTGTAACGAGACTCCTGCAAAGTTGTCAGATATCGCTAAGACTGCCATCCGTGCTTCTTCACAGAGCAAACGAGCCACCGACCTCCTCACTCTGTTAACTGGCACAGACATCAAACACCTTGTCATTGACTTGCGATTCCACCACCCTTCGACCACTGTCCGTAGATGCTAATGACAATAGTACGCCAAAATCCAATGAGCTGTGCAGTTTCCACAGTGCTAGTAGCCACTTGTTCTCACATCACATACCTACAGTGCACCAGGCGGCACTGAATCTGGCAATAGGCAGCAGCCTCACAATTTTGGCCTACCGGTGTAAAGACCGATTACTGTCACGATACCGTGAGCACACTGCCAAGAGACCACCGCTGGAACGTTGCGGAGACAGGTATCGGTTCCTGTGTTAGTGCAGGGGCTCTGCATATGTGGTCTCTAGCCAGTTGTGCGATTGCCGTTCGTGATGAAATGGTGACGCAGTTTTGTTGTGTTCGGCAGCCACTGTACGTGCGGTACCGGGGCCACCCACTGGCGGAGTCGCGGTCGCCACTTGTGGGGAAGCTGCTGGCACTGGCATTCGGACTGCTGTTCCTGGGACTGGCCTTCATGGCGCAGTTCCTGGGTGGCGTGCTGCAGGCCAGCCTCACGATATTCGGCGCTGTCGGCGGACCTGTGCTCGGCTTCTTCTCGCTCGGCATGTTCCTGCCCCACGCCAACGAGCCGGTACGTACTCCTCATCCTGCTGCCTCGCCAGAGACTCTGTAGAGAGGTCTGTTGTGTAGAACTCAGGTGCCGAGATATACTGGTAGTGAACTCACTTATCTACAGGGTGGATCTTTTGGCCTCTCTCTTGTTATTATCACTATGATGAAATAACTGAAGTAAAGCAGAATACTTTAACATGAGGATAAACCAAAAGAATTAAAAAAATCATTACCATGAGACCGAATTATTGAAACCAAAACAGAAAGACCTAAAGCACCTTCAAAAACAGAAAAAAATAACAGGAAAGAAGTAATCATAATCAAATTCAATATGAAAAACAATAATTAATATAAACAAAGAAAGAACAATGTACTCCAATCTCAGAAGAACCATTAATAAATGTTTATGTTTAGAAGAAAAAACATAAACACCAGCAAAATAAACCAACAAAAAAGTAAAATCAGAGAATATAAGCATTAGCTTTAATAGTTAAAAAAAAAAAAACGCCAGTCTTGTAAACCGGAGATAAGTCTAGGCCCCACTTTTAAAACTTCAGAGGTGGAAAGCTTCCATCATCAGTCCCCAAAACCGATATTTTAAATAAACTAACCCCTGAAATGATTAAAATAATAATTATATCACTATCAAATGCAATAAATATTAATTTTATTAAATTAAGACATCCAATATCAATAATACTTTCATTATCCTCCAAACTTTCTTAGTTGGATTAATAACAGGAACAATAATGGAAAGATATTGACTGTCATATATTTTATTCTTAACATTTCTTGGTGGTATATTAGTCCTATTTATTTATATTACAAGAATTGCATCAAACGAAATATTTCAACCTAAATCAATTAGCATAATTATTACCCTAACAATATGGGGATTTATTGTATCAATATTAATTATACTAGACATAACAATATTTATAGACTTCTGCAAAAATACTGAACCATAAATATTGATAATTCATCAATTACCAAGAAATAACAATATCTTTAGAAAAATTATATAATAGACCAACATTCATTATTACAATAATAATAATAATCTGCAGAGGGGCGAACATTGACTCAGACCACTACTTAACACGCATTAAAGTGAAATTCACCCCAAAAAAATTCTATCCGAAGAAAACACACATGATGAAATTTGACACACGAACAATCAAAGAAACCAATCTGAAGGAGGAGTGGGAAAAGGAACCAGCTGACTCTTGGGAAAAATTTCGAACAAAAATTACAAAGAAGGCAAAAGAACTGATCCCATTGAAAAAGAACACAAAACACCCCTGGTGGGACTCTGGATGTGAAAAAGCGCTGGAAGAAAGAAAGAAAGCCTTTCTGAAGTATAACAGTAAAAAATCCCCAGAAAATCTAGATCACTTCCACAACACCAGAAGACAAGTGGCAAAAACAATCAGACAAGTCAAGAGGAAGTACGTCAAGGAACAGTGTGAGTCTATTGAAGAAAATTTCCGTAACTATAATGTACGAGACTTCTATAAGACCTTTGCTGGGAGAATCAATGGATACGGCTCACGAAATCTATGTTTCAGAAAACCAGATGGAAAACTAGCGCTCACAAATCGGGAAAATTGTGAGGAGCTGGCGAGATACTTTTCCGGACTCCTCAATTGCCCTGAACCTTCTTCAAGATTCCCTCAAGAAACTGCTGTCTACTCAAATCCAGAATCCCCACCACCTACACTAGAGGAGATCCAAAGACATATTCATAGACTGAAAAACAACAAGGCATCCGGAGAAGATAATATCACTGCAGAACTACTTAAAAATCTTGGACCAAATTCCCTCAAAGAACTCACTCAAATCATCACAGACATTTGGCAGACAGAAAAACTACCAGAAGATTGGAAATGCGCCCTAATTCATCCACTGCATAAAAAGGGAGACATGGCAGATATAAACAACTATCGAGGAATCTCCCTTCTCCAAGTCACTTATAAAATCCTCTCAGCTTGTCTTCTTCAACGAACACAAGAACAACTCGAACACAGTATTGGTGAATACCAAGCTGGCTTTCGCCCTCAGCGATCCTGTGCAGAACAAATTTTCAATTGGAAGACAACACTAAAATACAAAGCAGTCAGAAACAGTCCGATCATTTGTTCCTTTGTTGATTTCGCAAAGGCTTATGATTCAATCGATAGGCAATCTCTCGTTATTATCCTTGAGGAGCTAGGACTCGATCTGAAAACCCTAAACCTTATCAAAGAAACGCTCACAAACACAACTTCTAAGATAAAATTCCTGGGTGAAATATCAGAGCCCTTCCTGATCAAAACCGGCGTCAGACAAGGTGACGGCTTGTCTCCACTCCTCTTCAACCTTATCTTAGACAAAGTCATCCGAGAATGGGAAAAAGAACTGAAGAATCAAAATTACTGGAAGCCTATACAACTAGGAAGATCGAAAGATGGTATTAAAATTTCATGCTTGGCATTTGCAGATGACGTGGCCATTCTAGCAGAAAACGAGACCACAGCAATTAAACAGATAGACATTCTCAAAGAATGCGCCGAAAAAGTTGGGCTACAAATTTCCTTCCAAAAAACCAAATTCATCTGCTCAAAATTTGAAACTCAAAAACTGACTACAAAATATGGACAAATTGAGAGAGTTCCATTCTTTAAATACTTAGGCAAGGTCCTAGAACCCACAGGGGGAGAGAAAACTGCACAAAAAGTTCGACTGGAAAAACTGAAAAGAGCATACTGGAAAACCCACAACATCTACAATAAAAAGTGTCTCTCCATTCACTCAAAAATACGACACTACAATACAGTAATCAAGCCCGAAGCACTATATGCCAGCGAAACACTCACACTCCATAGAAAAGGCGACCTGGAAGGCATCCTGAAAGAGGAACGCAAAATTATCAGAAAGATTCTTGGCCCAAAAAGAACTGAAGATGGATACAGGTTACAGTCTCGGAAAACTACAGAAAAATTATCTAACCTCGCCGCAGACATCCGGAAAAGAAGACTAAAATTTTACGGTCATATCCACAGACTCCCAACACCCAGACTCTCCCACAAAATTTTAATATACATTGAAAAATTGAAAACCATACCCTGGATAAAAGAAACCAAAACAGATCTAGCAAATGCACAAATAAATTCTTCAGAAGTTATAAACAGAAATGTATAAAGGCAAAAAATCAATAGTTGGAAAGTACAACCCGAGAACGAAGTTTGCAAGAGACAGGGGACAAAATGGACAGAGGAAAGAAAGAGAATTCATGGGGAAAGAATGAGAGAAGTTTCGAGAATTAAAAAATTGAATCGGAAAAGCTTTGCGTGATCCATATGGGTCCAATCGCACATAATAATAATAATAATAATAATAATAATTTATTTTTAGCACTATTAACAGTAGTTGAAATTACTAGTATTAACCAGGGGCCTATTTGTAAAATGAGATAACATACTAATGAATAAACCATTACGATTAAGACATCCTTTAATTAAAATTATTAGCAACTCTTTAATTGATTTACCTGCACCAACAAATATTTCATTTGATGAAATTTTGGGTCCCTGCTAGGGTTATGCTTGGTAATTCAAATCGTAACTGGCCTAATTTTAGCTATACATTATACATCAAATATTGAAATAGTATTCAGTAGTGTAGTACACATCTGCCGAGACATAAATAATGGTTGAATTATTCGAACTTTACATGCAAATGGAGCATCTATATTCTTTATTTGTATTTATTTGCATGTAGGATGAGGAATTTACTATGGATCTTATATATACATACACACCTGAATAATTGTTACAGTAATTCTATTCTTAGTTATAGCAACTGAATTTATAGGATACGTTTTACCTTGAAGTCAAATATCATTTTGAGGTGCAACAGTAATTACTAATTTATTATCAGCAATTCCATACTTAGTGACAGACTTAGTTCAATGAGTGTGAGGATAATTTGCTGTTGATAACGCAACATTAAATCGATTCTTTACATTTAATTTTGTGTTACCATTTATTATTCTTCCTTCATCAAACAGGATCTAATAAGCCATTAGGGCTAAATGGAAATATAAAAAAAAAAAATCCCATTTCACCCATACTTTACTTTCAAGGATTCTATCACATTGGTATTAATAACATCATTATTAATTATATTATGTTTAATTAATCCCTACCTTCTAGGAGACCCAGATAATTTTGTACCTGCTAATCTGTTAGTAACACCAGTCCATCTTCAGCCAGAATGATATTTCGTATTTGCATATGAAATTCTACGATCAATTCCTGACAACTTAGAAGGTGTTATTGCACTATTCTTACCAATTAGAATCTTAATAATTTTACCTTTCTATAACAAAACACCATTCCGAGATATCCAATTTTATCCTATTAATCAGATTCTATTCTGAATTATAGTAGCTGTTGTATGTCTATTAACACAAATTAGTAAATGACCAGTTGAAGAACCTTACATCATAACACGACAAATCTTAACAGTCATCTACTTTACATACTTCTTAATTAATGTAGATGTTGCAAACGCATGAAATAAGCTAATTAAGGAATAAATAAGTTAATTAGCTTAGGAAAAGCATATGTTTTGAAAACATAAAACTAGAAGTTTAACTTTTCTTAAAAAATTTCACTAAATAAATGAGATAAATAAAATCGTTAAACCAACAAAGAAAATAAAAAAAATTGAGAGATAAAGGTAAAAAACTTTTTCAAGCTAACGGAACTGTGGTAAGGTACCCCGAACTCAAATAAAGCCAAAAGATATAATAGCAAGCTTAATAAAAAATATAAAAGAATAAGAATCACCCCCAAAAAATTAAAGCTAATAATATTCTTATAAAAACAATTATAGTATACTCAGCTAAAAAAATTAAAGTAAAACCACCTGCTCCATATTCAATATTAAAGTCCGAAACTAACTCAGATTCACCTTCAGCAAAATCAGAAGGAGTACGATTAGTTTCGGCCAAACAAGAAGCAAAACAAGCTAAAGCTAAGGGAAAAGAAATAATAATAATTCAGCAGTAAAGCTGATAATTTATAAAATCAAACATGTTAAAACTACCAATTAAAATAATTAAAGATAATAAAATCAAAGCTAAACTAACTTTATATGAAATTGTTTGAGCAACAGAATAATTTGAATTAGAAGACCACCCAGCAATTATAACGGTATAAACACCTAATCTAGTACAACACAAAAAAAAACAAAAATTCCATAAGGAAAAGAACACATATAAGTTAAGTAAGGAAAAATTACTCAAACAACGAAAGAAATCATTAAATTAAAAACAGGAGAAAAATAATAAAGTACATAATTAGATACAATAGGAATTGGCTGCTCCTTACAAATAAACTTAATAGCATCGCTAAAGGGCTGCGGGATTCCTACAAAACCTACTTTATTTGGACACTTACAAATCTGAATATAACCTACAACTGCTCCAATTAAGTTAAAAAAGCAACACTAACTGAAACACAAACAACAAATAAACAAAAATTTAAAATAAACATAAATTAATCATAAAGTATCAATACCATTTGTAGAAAAAATCTACATAAATGAATTATAAATTCAACACATTAATCTGTCAAAATAATAAATTAATTAATATTAATCAATATAGTCAAAAATATTTTAACCATATGGTCCTTTTGTACTAATATGGATTAATAGTCTTAGGATAGAAACTGACCTGGCTCACGCCGGTCTGAACTTGGATCATGTAAGAATTTAAGGGTTGAACTGACCTAATCACTGGGCTCCTGCAACCATAATTTTTCTCAATCCAACATCCAGGTCAGAATCTACTTTGTCGATATGAGCTCTCAAAAACAATTACGCTGTTAGCCCTAAGGTAACTTAATCTTATGATCATAAATTATGGATCAAAACAACAAACATAAATCAATGATATGATAATGAAGAGTTTATTTATTCTTCATGTCACCCCAACAAAACATCATCATTAAATGTAGAAAGACAAACAAAAAAACTATATAAAAGTAAAATGATAACCTCTAAGGGGTCTTCTTGTCCTAAAGAAGAATTTAAGCCTTTTGACTCAAAAATGAAATTCAAAAATTTATTAAGAGACAGTTGATTTCTTGTCAAGCCATTCATTCCAGCCACTAATTAAGAGACTACTGATTATGCTACCATTGCACGGTCAAAATACCACGGCTCTTTAAAAATCTGCTCAGTGAGCAGGTCAGACCACAAAGAATTTCAAGAGGACATGTTTTTGATAAACAAGTGGTAATCAGTTTTACTTAGTTCCTTATAATAAATTTACAATGCAAAAATTTTATATAAATAAATATACCATTTCTATCATTATTACAAAGATTTTAAAATTAAATCAACAATCTTAATAAAAAACCTAAAATAGTTATAAAATCAAAATATAAAACAATGAACTAAAACGTAATCTCAAACATATATGGTTTAAAGCTTACTATTATATTTTCAAAAACAAATTATAGGTTAATAACTTCAAAGCTTATCCCTTAAAGGATAAATAAGTTAATATTTATACTTACAAAATTAAATAAACACAACTAACTTAAAAAAATTAAATTTTTTCTTAAGAAACTAGATATCTTAGGAAACGATTAACATCTCATTTCGATAAATAATTTTATAATAATTATGATACATTAACTATAAAGTATTTATATGTAAATCCAAAAATGAGACAAGTAAAATAAATACTTAAATTTTGATAAACCCTGATACAATAGGTACAACACATAAAATCTACTTTAAAAATTTAAAATAATATTTCATAAAACATTTACATTACCAATACACTATAATTTAAAAAATCATTTCTATAAAATATACTAAGACAAAATCCTACAAAATTATTTATATTAAATAAAGAAACAAAAAATAAATATAATAAAAAAAATAATCAAGATATCCTGGTTTGCACAGAAAAATTATCAGTGTTAGTGAAACACTTTACTGATGAGTTATATCTTGAACCTCTTCCTAGATACACTTTCCAGTACATCTACTATGTTATGACTTATCTCATCTAAATTGGAGCTATTTCAAAATAATCAAAATAGAATAATAAATAATGAGAGCGACGGGCGATGTGTACACAGCTCAGAGCCAATATCAGTTGTATTAAATAAATCCACCTTCATTAACAGTATTTCGCCATCAAATCCATTACAAACAAAAGTCTATTGTAACCCACCTCCTCTTAACTACAAGCTGCACCTTGACCTGTAATATTTTATAATTATAAATCTTGAGAATTATAACTCTAAAAAGATTCTCTGATAACGGAGATATACAAACAAATAAACTAAGTAGAGTAAATTGTGTATTATCAATCAAGGGGTAGGTTCCTCTGAATGGAATGAGATACCGCCAAGTTCTTTGAGTTTAAAGACCTTAACTAATAGTACCCAGGTTAATACAATTAACATTTAAAATAATAGGGTATCTAATCCTAGTTTATTATTTAAATTTCACAGATTTATAAAAAGAGCTACAAATAAATTTTAACATTTCACCCTACAAATTTATATTTTAGCCCTAATAATACAAACAACTGTACTAACCAGTAATATTCACTTGTATCAATCGTATAACCGTGGCTGCTGGCACGAATTATGCCGATACTAAATCAATTGCTAAATCCAAAATCACTTGATAATTAAATCAAAATACTGCAAAAAGAACTTTTAGTTTAATAAAACTTACAAATAATACAAAGAAAACGTGAATAAACAAGCAAGAATAAAACTTTTAGGAACAAAAAATAAGAAATTTAAAAATTAACCAAAAGAGGAAAAAATTAAAGATACAAATATGTAAGAAAAAGAAAGAAAAAGATTACAAATGTTTTCAAAAAGAAAGAAGCAGACCCCCTTTGTGACCACAACTTCTCTATTGTATACAAATAAAGATATATATGGAACACGTTTACCACTGTATTGTATTCTTTCTTATTTAATCTTTCTTTTCACTAATAATAAAGAAAGATTAAATAATATAATAAATATATTAGAAACAATTATGTAAATTAATGTAATATGTTATTAATATAAAATTATATTAAGTTAACTTAAATATTAGTTAGTTGACTAATCTAATTATAGACAATTTATTAATTATATTATTATAATTGATATAATTATTTATATTAACATAATATTTTATATTTAATATTATTAATTTTATTCATTATATCCTATTATAATAATATTTAATATTAATTTACATATTATTATATATTTTATAATGTAATAATTTATTTTAAGCTAAAAACATAAGTAGCTATAATCCTCGGTAAATAAATTTATTGAAATAATCACTTAATGATAATAAAATAAACTTATAAGAATTTAAATTTAATTAAATGTAATATATTAATATAAATTATTGATTGTGTGTGTATATATATATATATATATATATATATATATATATGGTGACTTACCGAACAAAAACGCTGGCAGGTCGATAGACACACAAACAAACACAAACATACACACAAAATTCAAGCTTTCGCAACAAATTGTTGCCTCATCAGGAAAGAGGGAAGGAGAGGGGAAGACGAAAGGAAGTGGGTTTTAAAGGAGAGGGTAAGGAGTCATTCCAATCCCGGGAGCGGAAAGACTTACCTTAGGGGGAAAAAAGGACAGGTATACACTCGCACACACGCACATATCCATCCACACATACAGACACAAGCTGTCTGCTTGTGTCTGTATGTGTGGATGGATATGTGCGTGTGTGCGAGTGTATACCTGTCCTTTTTTCCCCCTAAGGTAAGTCTTTCCGCTCCCGGGATTGGAATGACTCCTTACCCTCTCCTTTAAAACCCACTTCCTTTCGTCTTCCCCTCTCCTTCCCTCTTTCCTGATGAGGCAACAATTTGTTGCGAAAGCTTGAATTTTGTGTGTATGTTTGTGTTTGTTTGTGTGTCTATCGACCTGCCAGCGTTTTTGTTCGGTAAGTCACCTCATCTTTGTTTTTATATATAATTTTTCCCACGTGGAATGTTTCCTTCCATTATATATATATATATATATATATATATATATATATATATATATATATATATATATATATATTCTTGTGTCTGTGTATGTGCAGATGGATATGCATGTGTGGCGAGTGTATACCTGTCCTTTTTTCCCCCTAAGATAAGTCTTTCCGCTCCCAGGATTGGAATGACTCCCTACCCTCTCCCTTAAAACCTACATCCTTTCATCTTTCCTTCTCCTTCCCTCTTTCCTGATGAAGCAACTGTTGGTTGCGAAAGCTTGAATTTTGTCTGTATGTTTGTGTTTGTTTGTGAGTCTATCAACCTACCAGCGCTATTGTTTGCTAAGTCACATCATCTTTGTTTTTAAATATATTTTTCCCACGTGGAATGTTTCCCTCTATTATATTCATATATATATATATATATATGTATATAAACAAAGATGATGTGACTTACCGAACGAAAGCGCTGGCAGATCGATGGACACACAAACAAACACACACACAAAATTCAGACTGTTGCCTCATCAGGAAAGAGGGAAGGAGAGGGAAAGACGAAGGGATGTGGGTTTTAAGGGAGAGGGTAAGGAGTCATTCCAATCCCGGGAGCAGAAAGACTTACCTTAGGGGGAAAAAGGACGGGTATACACTCGCACACACACACACACACATATCCATCCACACATATACAGACACGAGCAGACATCTCACAAGCAGACATATTTAAAGACAAAGAGTTTGGGCAGAGATGTCAGTCGAGGCAGAAGTGAAGAGGCAAAGATGATGTTGAATGACAGGTGAGGTATGAGTGGCGGCAACTTGAAATTAGCGGAGATTGAGGCCTGGTGGGTAACGGGAAGAGAGGATACATTGAAGAGCAAGTTTCCATCTCCGGAGTTCGGATAGGTTGGTGTTGGTGGGAAGTATCCAGATAACCCGGACGGTGTAACACTGTTCCAAGGTGTGCTGGCCGCGCACCAAGGCATGTTTAGCCACAGGGTGATCCTCATTACCAACAAACACTGTCTGCCTGTGTCCATTCATGCGAATGGACAGTTTGTTGCTGGTCATTCCCACATAGAATGCATCACAGTGTAGGCAGGTCGGTTGGTAAATCACATGGGTGCTTTCACATGTGGCTCTGCCTTTGATCGTGTACACCTTCTGGGTTACAGGACTGGAGTAGGTGGTGGCGGGAGGGTGCATGGGACAGGTTTTACACCGGGGGGGCGGTTAAGAGCCAGAGGGTAGGGAAGGTGGTTTGGGGATTTCATAGGGATGAACTAACAGGTTACGAAGGTTTGGTGGACGGCGGAAAGACACCCTTGGTGGAGTGGGGAGGATTTAATGAAGGATGGATCTCATTTCAGGGCAGGATTTGAGGAAGTTGTATCCCTGCTGGATATATATTATATATATAATAGAGGGAAACAATCCACGTGGGAAAAATATATCTAAAAACAAAGATGATGTGACTTACCGAACGAAAACGCTGGCAGGTCGATAGACACACAAACAAACACAAACACACACACAAAATTCAAGCTTTCGCAACAAACTGTTGCCTCATCAGGAAAGAGGGAAGGAGAGGGAAAGACGAAAGGATGTGGGTTTTAAGGGAGAGGGTAGGGAGTCATTCCAATCCCGGGATCGGAAAGACTTACCTTAGGGGGGAAAATGGACAGGTATACACTCGCACACACACACATATCCATCCACACATATACCATCTTTGTTTGGTGTATATATATATATATATACCTAAAAACAAAGATGATGTGACTTACCAAATGAAAGTGCTGGCAGGTCGACAGACACACAAACATACACACAAAATTCAAGCTTTCGCAACAAACTGTCGCCTCATCAGGAAAGAGGGAAGGAGAGGGAAAGACGAAAGGATGTGGGTTTTAAGGGAGAGGGTGAGGAGTCATTCCAATCCCAGGAGCGGAAAGACTTACCTTAGGGGGAAAAAAGGACGGGTATACACTCGCACACACACACACACATATCCATCCACACATATACAGACACAAGCAGACATATTTATATATTAAATAAACGAAGTGCATAATTAGAGGGTTGCCTTGATGGGGTAAATTAAGTAAATAAAAATTACCTACAATAAACAAATTACATAAGATAGAATTGAACTACCTCATTTAGTATCAAAAACTAACGTGCATCATACACCGAAATGTAAAAAGGTAAGCTAATCAAGCTAAAGGGTTCATATCCCATTTATAGAGGTATCAATCCTCTCCTTTTTAATGACCAACAACTCTACAAAACTTCTCTTCCTTTCAACATTAATGATAGGAACAACCCGGTCCATTTCATCAAATTCCTGATTTGCAGTTTGAATAGGACTTGAGATCAACTTACTTTCATTTAGTCTGCTTCTAATGAGAAATAAAAATATAATGATAAATGAATCATCAATTAAATATTTTATTGTCCAGGCAGTAGGATCGACAATACTATTATTTTCAATTTTGTTGATTCAAATAAAGTATCCAATAGGATGGGAAACAGAATTTATCCCCTCAATAACAATTAGATCTAGATTATTATTAAAGATTGGAGCTGCACCTTCTCGTTACTGATTTCCAGAAGTAATAGGCGCTTCAAGATGGAATAACTGTTTATCATTAATAATATGACAAAAAATTGGCCCAATAATAGTACTATCATATTGTATTCAACTAAGAACCTTTATTTGAACCATTATCATTTTAAGAATCGTTATTGGGGCAATAGGAGGCTTAAATCAAACATCTCTATGCCAGATTCTAGCATATTCTTCAATTAGACACTTAGGGTGAATAATTAGATCTCTAACAGTCAGAGAGAACATCTGAGAACTATACTTTATTATTTATTCACTACTAACGCTGATCATGATTTGCCGGACGATGTGACCGAGCGGTTCTAGGTGCTACGGTCTGGAACCGCGCAACCACTATGCTTGAAGGTTTGAATCCTGCCTCAGGCATGGATGTGTGTGATGTCCTTAGGTCAGTTAGGTTTAAGTAGTTCTAAGTTCTAGGGGACTGATGACCACTGAAGTGAAGTCCCATAGTGCTCAGAGCCATTTGAACCATTTTATGATGGTTTTATTATTCAAACAAATAAATCTATTCATTGTAAACCAGATTTATTCAGCTAGAAACATAAAAACTGAAATTAAATTCATAATATTCTTATCTCTTCTATCTCTAGGTGGTTTACCACCATTTTTCTTGGATTCGTACCAAAATGAATTGTAATACAATCATTAATAGAAAACAACATAACAACTATTGTAACTATTATACTCGTATTAACTATAATTACACTTTATTATTACATACGTATTAGATTCTCAGCCTTAATTATGTCATATACCGAAAATTCATGATCTATAAAGATAAAGTATTAAAAATCAATAATTATTCTTCCTATAACCGTAATAATTTCAACAATAGGATTGCTCTCAACATCTACCTTAATGTCATTGTACTAAGGACTTAAGTTAATTATACTAATAACCTCCAAAGCTATAATTAAAAGAATAATCTTTTAGGCCTTAGTAAAACTTTACACTTCTAGAATTGCAGTCTAGAATCATAACTGAATATAAGAGCAGAGTATGGTAAGAGAGAAAATATGTCATAAGTAGATTTACATTCTACCACCTAAAATTCAGCCATCTTACTGCAAGAATGAATATTCCCAACAAACCATAAGGACATTGGTACTTAATACTTTCTGTTTGGAGCATGGGCAGGAATAATAGGAACATCAATAAGAATACTTATTCGTGCTGAACTTGGTCAACCAGAATGTCTAATTGGAGATGACCACATTTATAATGTTATTATTACAGCCTATGCATTTGTAATAATTTTCTTCATAGTAATGCCTATTATAATTGGTGGATTTGGTAATTGACTTGTACCATTAATAATTGGTGCACCAGATATAGCATTCCCATGAATAAATAATATAAGTTTTTGATTACTACCACTTTCATTAACCCTTCTTCTTACATCTTCTATAGTAGGTAATGGTGCTGGTACAGAATGAACAGTTTACCCGCTCTATCAGGAGCTATTGCACACAGGGGCGCATCTGTAGATCTAGCCATTTTTCTACTACACTTAGCAGGTGTATCATCAATTCTTGGTGCAGTAAACATCATTACAACAGCAATTAATATACAATCAGAAAGCATAACTTTAGACCTAACACCTTTATTTGTTTGGTCTGTAGCTATTACAGCTCTCCTTCTTCTTCTTTCACTTCCAGTTTTAGCAGGAGCTATTACTATATTATTAACAGACCAAAACCTAAATACATCATTCTTTGACCCTGCGGGAGGAGGAGATCCAATTCTATGTCAACACCTATTCTCATTCTTTGGACACCCAGAAGTTTACATTTTAATTCTACCCGGATTTGGTATTATTTCACACATTGTATGTCAAGAAAGAGGAAAAATTGAATCATTTGGAACATTGGGTATAATTTATGCTATGTTATCAATTGGATTAATAGGATTTATTCTATGAGCATATCATATATTTACAGTAGGAATGGATGTTGACACACGAGCATACTTCACATCAGCAACAAATAATTATTGCTGTACCTACAGGAATTAAGGCATTCAGAGGACTAGCTACATTACCTGGAACTAAACTCGAGTTTAACCCACCATTACTATGAGCTCTAGGATTTATTTTCTTATTTACAATTGGTGGGTTAACAGGATTAATACTAGCAAACTCATCACTTGATATTGTATTACATGACACACATTATACAGTAGCCCACTTCCATTATGTTCTATCTATAGGAGCAGTATTCGTAATTATAGGAGGTGTTATTCAATGATACCCACTATTTACAAGATTGACTATAAATAATACATGATTAAAAATCCAGTTCACAATTATATTTATTTTAGGAAACTTAACATTCTTCCCTCAACACTTCTTAGGGTTAGCAGGAATACCACGACAATATTCAGATTACCCAGATGCATATACATCATGAAATGTAGTATCAAGAATTGGGTCTACAATTTCTATTGTAGGAATTATTATATTCATTGTAATCATATGAGAAAGAATGGTTTGAGCAATTGTATTCACAGCTAATATAAGAAGATCAACAGAATGACTACAAAATAATCCACCTGCAGAACAAAGTTACTCAGAATTACCCTTAATCTCTAGATTCTAATATGGCAGATTAGTGCAGTAGATTTAAGCTCTACAAATAAAAGTTTGACCTTTTATTAGAAAAACATTTAATGGCAACAAGATCAAATTTATCCCTTCAAGACAGAGCTTCACCATTAATGGAGCAACTATCATTCTGGTATTCGTGCTGATCTTTTTGGAACAAACCCACACTCAGATGGTGAACTTTTTTCTCGATCATTGAGTAGTTTTTTTGATAATGTTGTTGCGAGGATTATAACAATTATTGGAATAATAAATTTAATAAAAACTCTTGTAGATAGCTTAAGCTTTCTGATTGGAAGTCAAATGTACTATTTATACTAGAAAAACAATTATCTACCTCATCAATAAATATAAATGTATAAGAATAGTCATACTATGTCTACGAAGTGTCAATATCATGCTGCTGCTTCAAATCCAAAGTGGTGTCTTGGTGAGAAATGATTTAATGAGTGTCGAAGTAGACTTGTTGTTAAGAAAATTGTTCCAATAATTACGTGGAGACCATGGAACCCTGTTGCAACAAAGAATGTTGATCCATATACTGCATCTGCAATAGTGAAAGGTGCTTCTAAATATTCGTAAGCTTGAAGTATTGTGAAATATAATCCTAATAATACTGTAAAAAATAATCCTTGTAATGCTTGAGTGTGATTAGATTCTATTAAACTATGATGTGCTCATGTTACGGTTGCTCCTGAGGCTAAAAGAATGGCTGTATTAAGTAATGGAATTTGTATAGGATTAAAAGGTTGAATTCCTACACTGTGAAGCCTTCTGTGTGGGAATGACCAGCAACGAACTGTCCATTCGCATGAACGGACACAGGCAGACAGTGTTTGTTGGTAAAGAGGATCACCCTGTGGCCAAATATGCCTTGGTGCACAGCCAGCACATCTTGGCACAGTGTTACTCCGTCCGGGTTATCTGGATACTTCCCACTGACACCAACCTATCAGAACTCTGGAGATGGGAACTTGCCCTTCAATATATTCTCTCTTCCCGTTACCCACCAGGCCTCAACCTCCGCTAATTTCAAGTTGCCGCCCCTCGTACATCACCTGTCATTCAACAACATCTTTGCCTCTGTACTTCCACCTCGACTGACATCTCTGCCCAACCTCTTTGAATTTACATATGTCTGCCTGTGTCTGTATATATGTGTGGATGGATGTGTGTGTGTGTGTGTGTGTGTGTGTGTGTGTGCGAGTGTATACCTGTCCTTTTTTCCCCCTAAGGTAAGCCTTTCCGCTCCTGGGATTGGAATGACTCCTTACCCTCTCCCTTAAAACCCACATCCTTACGTCTTTCCCTCTCCTTCCCTCTTTCCTGATGAAACAACCTTGGGTTGCAAAATCTTGAAATTTGTGTGTTTTTATTGGGTCTATTTACCAGCACTTTCTCGTTTGGTAAGTCACAGCATCTTTGTTTTTGATATATATTTTTCCCACGTGGAATGTGTGTGTGTGTGTGTGTGTGTGTGTGTGTCTGTGTGTGCGCACGCACCTACTTGAGGGTTAATAAAAATTGCTCTTAATCCTAACTGTGATATGCAGTGTTAAAAAAAGTTCTTTGATCTTTGTGTTCTTGCCGAGGAATCAGACTGGAGTTAGTTACTCTCTTGAAAAGACATTCAACAAGCTTCCATTTAGTATGAAGTTGGAAGTGAGACTTCCTATGAATTCAAACAGATAGAAAAGTGGTAAATATTGCACAGTAATCTGTTCCACAATGTTGATGCTCTCCTTTATGCCACTCTTTATTTGTGCCACTTTTCCTTTGTTTGTTCCTACTGCACACTCTGGTCTGAGGATTGGAATCCACAATGGATGCAAAAGGGGTCATTTGACACTTCCTGGAATGTGGGGGTACCGAATTGCCATGCACTTTGTTCCCAATAAATAATGCATTTTCTTTGGCATGATAGTGATTTCAACATTGTCCTGCATTGGTGCCTGCTGCAGAATTTTACAGAAAACTGCCAAAATATATTCCCCAAACTATTCTATCCCTTCTTCATACACTCCTTATTGAGCTCCAGAAAGTAACCATTCTAACACATCTGTTTAAGGATTCTGGTATCTATTCCCAGCATAAATGAATGTGGGTGCAGTGTACCTGCCCAGCAGCAGTCACCAATTCTGACAAGGATACCTTCTACTGCTGATAAATTGGTTAGTCACAACAGTAATTTACCATATGTGTGTGGAAAAAGAATATATGTCTTGTCTTGATGAGGTCACATTCTGTTCTACAATAGCAGAATGATTGTAGTAGACTCTGAAGAACCGCCTTGCTATACTGTAGGTGTGCTCATATGCACTTTCATCTGTGAGCCCACATGCATCGATCTGAAAGAGAAAATACCACTTTCTGCACTAGATGGAGGTGGGGGGGGGGGGGGGGGGGGTGATAAAGTGTGAAAAAGCAAGAGGGAAAAGATCCCCACTTCAAGAAAGGATATCTTCTCAAAGTCCATGAGGTGCAACAAAGCACAACATGCTGTCATATAATTATGAATTCAGCAGCCTAGTTGGCAGGGCTGCACTATTATGTGGTTCTGGTGGTGGTGGTGGTGGTATCGGAGAGGGGGGGGTTAGGGTGATTGGAGGGGGGGGGAGGGGGAAGCTCACCTTGGGTCAATAGGCTGTTAAGAGTAGGTTGCAGTTGTTGTGTGAGGCTGCCCACATTCACCTTGTTGAATGCTGGCCTGGTTGACACACTACCCAGACAACGCCAATTATAGCTTTCAAACCACATTTTATTAAACTTTAATTATGCCAATCAACTTAAAAAATGGAAGACATTAAAATAATGCAATGAAATCTACTAACAAATCATCATCATCATCAGTTATCTGCTATATTAGCAGGTCCTTTGCCTCTCCATTTTCTGTGAGCCATTGCTTCCTTCTTAAGGCTGCTGTATGTTGTACCGTCCATCATGTCATCCAGTATCTGGAATCTCTTCTTCCTCGTTTCCTTTTCCCTTCTACATAACCTTCTAAAACTGTTTTTATAAATCCGTCCCTCTTTCTTAATATGTCCCCAATCCAATTTCTTTTTCTTCTCTTTATTACATCTAGTAACTGTCTTTTCTCTCCCGCTCTTCTCAGTACCTCTTCATTTTTTACTCTGTCCATCCAACATATACATTCCATCCTCTGCCATGTCCTGATCTCAAAAGCCTCCAGCTTTTCTCTGTCTTTCTTCCTCATAGTCCATGTTTCATCGCCATATAGAGGAACACTCCATACAAGACATTTTATGAGTCTCTTCCTGAGTTCTCTGTCCAGACCACTGCAGAAAATTCTCCTTTTATTATGAAATGCCTCTTTTTGCCATTGCTATCCTTCTTTTAATTTCTGTGGTTCACTTCCATTCAGTGTCTACCCTTCTTCCAAGATACTTAAAATTTTGCGCCTGTTCTACTAGTATTTCTCCATTCAGCATAATTTTTATTTCCTTATTTCTTCCTAGTGCCAATACTTTTGTTTTATTTGTGTTATTTTTCATTCTATATTTTTTTCCATTTGTTTCAATGGTGTCCACCAAATCCTGTAATTCTTTTTCCCCTGTGGCTAGAAGGACCATGTCATCAGCAAACCTCAAACACCCTACTCTTCTTCCTCCAATTTCTACATCTGTGTCATCTAATGAGCATTGGTCAATCATATTTTCCAAGTAGAGGTTGAAAAGAGTAGGTGATGGACAGCATCCTTGTCTTACTCCTTCTCCTAGTCCGATCCAGTTTTTACTTTCTCCTCTCACTTTAATTGAAACTTTTTGATTAAGATATAATGAGTTTACAAGTCTTCTGGTTTTCCAGTCCACTCTCTTTTCCCTCATTATAGTCGCCAGCTCGTCCCAAACCACATTGTCAAATGCCTTTTCTAGATCAATGAAGCACATTCATAGGTCTCTTCCTTTTTCAATAAACCTTTCTCCCAAGATTCGTAGGAGCCCTATTGCATCTCTGGTGCCTGTATTCCATCTAAAGCCAAACTGCTGCTTGCCAAGATTCTCCTCCATTACTTTTTCAAGTCTTTTATTAATTATTCTTAACACCACTTTGACTGCATGTGAAATGAGGCTGATTGTCCTGTGCTCACTGCATTTCTTGGTTCCATGTTTTTTCGGGAATGGAATCATTACTGTTGTTAGAAAGTCCTCAGGCCATTCACCACTGTCATATATTTTATTACATAATCTCAATATTTCTCTTATTACATCTTGGTTCGAGCATTTTAGTATTTCTCCTGGTATCATATCTGTACCTACCGCTTTGTCATTTTTCATTGCAGCTATGGCAGACTTTACTACTTCCATTATGATGATTGGTCCTTTCTCGTCCTCACTTACACTGTTGTGTGATTCAAGTTCCAGAGTTTCTGGTTTGCTATTTGTGTCATATAGCTCTTTTAGATATTCTTCCCATCTCTGGAGGACATCGTCACAATCTTTGTACACTACCTCTTCGTCTTTACTCAAAATTTCCATAGTAGCACTTCCTGCTCTGTTTTGTTCCCATGTCATAGTCTTTACTCTGTTGTATAGTAAGTCATATCTTCTCTTCCTGTCCAGTTCTTCAACTTCATCATATTCCTCTTTTAGCCATTTTTTCCTAGCCTGCTCTGTTTGTCTTCGCAGTTCATTATTTAACCTTCGGTATATCTTTCTAGCATTTTCAGTGCCCTCGTTTTTCAATTTTCTTCTCTCCTCCATCTTGGAAATCGCTTCTTGTGTGACATGGTTTTTTCGACCTTTTCCATTTTACATATCCTATATTTTGCTGTCCGGCTTTAATGATTCCTTCTTTCAGCATATTCCAGTACTTGTTGGCATTATCAGGTGCTTCTTTGTCTCATAATGTGTTTAGAAACTCCCAAGACAGCATTTCTGTAATTTGTTCCTTGTTGTATCTTATCTTCTCTAGATCCCACTTCTTCACCATGGTCGCCTTCTTCAGTTTTTTCATTCTTATTTCTATTTCTGCCATAAGTAAGTTGTGGTCACTATTAATATCTGCACCTGGTAATGTGTGCACCTTCTTGATTCCATTCCTGTATATTTCTTCTACCAGTAGAAAATCGATTTGGTTTCTATATTTATCCCCTGGTGATTTCCAAGTGTAGAGCCTCCTCCTATGGTTCTAGAACCATGTGTTTGCCGCTATCAGCTTCCGTTTCCTGTAGAAGTCAATTAGCCATTCACCTCTATCATTTCTCTTTCCAAGACCTTGACTGCCTACTATGTTTCCCTCTTTCCCTTTTCCCACAATGACGTTCCAGTCTCCCATTACTATTTTGCAGCATTTTTTATTTTCATCCATTATTCTCTCTATTACATTGTATCTTTCCTCTACAATTTGGTCATCATGTTCTGAAGTTGGCATATACACCTGGACAATCAGTAAATCTTTTTGTGCTCCTTTCAGACTTACACCATTAACACGGTCATTTGCATAATCTACATATTAGCCAATTCCTTTGTCATAATCATTCCTACTCCATTAATTCCTTTTACTTCTCCTCCTGAGTAGTACAACACATATTCATCTGACTGCAACTCTCCATGTCCATTCCATCTTACCTCAGCAACTCCTACAAGGTCCATATGATTCTTTTCCATATCTCTTTTAAGGTTTTCTAGTTTTCCTGCTTGTAGCAGAGTTCTAACATTCCAGGTATCAATTCTCGTTTTGATATTTTGCCTCATTTCTAGTTGTTCCCCCCACCCCCCCACCCCCCCTCTCCCCCCCCCCCCCCCCCCACCCCCCATCCTGGAGATCCGAATGGGGGACTATTTTACCTCCGGATACTGATTTAACATAAGAGGACGCCATTTTAGCGCATAAAATGGAGACTGCATTATGCAGGGAAGACAATCTGTGGTGGTATTCCGTTGCCTTCTGCAGTTCTGGAGGCCACCCCTAACATGGAATACAGATGCTTTTTGCAGCCACACACTCTGGGTCAGACACTGCATAGGTTGGAAAATGAAAGACCCCTAGTCCTCGAAACCTAATAGCTTCGGGGTCGGAAAAGAACAAGAGCTGGCCGAGGGTGGCCAGATAGGAAAAATAAAAGTGAGGAGCCTGGCATAAGTAAGTGGAAGCAATGTTAGAACTCAGCTTGGGGCCCCGTGGTCGCCAGCCACGTAATCGGTAGGTGTGACTCCCTGAGGAGTCACATACATACGTATATTACAACTAGGACAGTGTTGTAATTGTCATTAGTTGAATTAGCATGCTTAAACTGATTATTTATTTAGGTTTCCATTACAGGTGCTTGTAATTTTTGACAGTGGCTAGTTTTGAATGCTTGCATTCATTCTCAAACAACTGCCTACATTCAAATGTCTAACTAAGCATAATTCCAATGATCTATTCAAAAGACTCTTATCAATTGAATTAGGCTTAGTTAAACATTTGGAATGAAGGCAGTTGTTTGAAAATGAATGTAAGTGTGTGAAATCAGTCACCATCAAAAATTGTGTGCAACTGTGATAATAGTTTAAATAAACTTAGTTGCTGGTTCTCTATACCAACATAAAGTTGGAACTGCATAACCACACTTCAACTCTCGAGCTGCCTTGCCTATGTATAAAGTCCGCCAAACACAAATGACATTGTTTTGCACTGTTCCATTGTTGTTTCACAGTTGTGAGGCTATACCAATTCCTTCGTTTTTGCTTCAGATAGATTGGTGATAAATTGTGTTGTCATATGTCCAAGTGATCAGCAGTAACATAAAATAAACAGCGAGGTAGGTAACAAAAAAAATTTATGCATCGCGCATGAAAGTGACACAGATTGAGGTAGCAGCATGACCCCCTAATGAAGCTGTTCCCTACGAGTTAATTAGTAATAAAATAATTGGTTGGTTGGGATCTGATGCAGCTGTATACCGTGGGTCATTACTGAGAGGTAAAACCTATCCGTGGAAACGGAGTGACATAATGAAAGTTTATTTCATTATTGTTTAGTTAAGCAATCCTCTAGCAAGGTTATGTAAGTTTATTTTAAGGTTGTGTAATCAAAATAAGATTAAACAATGATTTTGCTCACATATCTTAACCACGGTATCATAAAGACCACTACTCTTTACAAGTGTACAAAATATAGCGTGTGCCGGCTTGTGTTACAAAAAATGGCGAGCCCACTGGATGGTTAAGTTCACTTCCTGTTGCTTCACTTTTAAGGGTAGTAATCAGTGACGTTTTTCCTCGTTACTTTTCTTAACAATCGACACGAATTTCCCAAATGCTTTGGTATCAAAAACGGCAATATTAGTCTTGCTCAGATTGCATAAATATCTACAGATGCCCACAAGGCTTTCTCATCCTTCAGTTCTTTCTCCTCACCGTTAACTGAAAGAGCGACGTGAACTTTTCTCAGATCCCTGCAAACTTTTTTGACTATTTTTCAGCCCCTCTTCCCACTGAACGCCTACTGCTACGTGACGGTGTTGCAGGGAGCCATAACGGGCCTGGCCACGGGGCTCGCCTTCTCCATGTGGGTCGGCTTCGGCGTCCCCCGGCCAGACGCAGTAAGGCTGCCCACCAGGACGGACGGCTGTGACTTCAACGTTACGGCCACACCGCCGCCGCCCACCCAGGACCCCAGGTCAGCCGCAGCATCTCCTCTCACATTTCCGCAGCATCATAAATTAACACTGTACTTTTGGGTGCTCAGGAGAGTTGTCAGTTCCATTATTCCACACGATACTTCAGTGACTGACCCAGTCATCTTCTCCAGTTGATGTGAGATGTACTGTTAAGTGTACCTGCTGCCTGGACTGTCACAAAATTCAATTTTTTTCCTCTTTTTCACACATTATATCACCTTTGCTATCACTTGCATGACAGTAAAATATTTAGTTTATAAGCTTGAAGGCACACATTCTTTTGATCCCTTTGGGGGAAGGTTTGGCTCATAAGTTGTTAGTTCCACACCTCATGGGTTCCGTGCTACAGAGGAAAAACTTTGCTTATTGATATGTAATTTTTAATAGCACATAGAACCTGTTTTGGGGTCTAGATTCTTCTTCATAAATCTCATTTCTTAGTAACAGTATTGTGAAAAGGATAGTTGCTACTCACCATATAGCAGAGATACTGAGTTGCAGACAGGCACCAGAAAATGAGTGTTTGGCCAACAAGACCTCATTGGGTGCGCGTCCCCCTCCACACACAGACATGCAAATGGGGCTCACTCATACATGACAGCAGTCTCTGTCTGATGAGGCCACAAACCAAGTCAGGTCTCAGTAGCCAGAGACTGCAATTATCTTATGTTAATACATTCCACCCTGGATTTACCATTTTTTTTAAAGAAAATCATATGAGGGCTATTCAGAAAGTAAGGTCCAATCAGTTGCAAAAAAGGAAACCACAGTGGAAGCCTGATGAAGTTTTGCACAGATGTGTAGGTCAGTGTCTCTAGTACATCTGTCGATCGCGCATCACATCACTCTTCACAGTTCTCAGTTCTGAGTGCACAGTGAGCATGTAAAGATGCCCCAATTTGGAAGAGTGAGAGGGGGGGGGGGGGGGGGGGGAGTGCACAGAGATTCCCAAAGATTCCACCTAATGACTTATTTTGTACTAATTGTTCTATTTTGTTGAGTAATGGAGGGAAGTTCCCAGATTATAGTTCCTTACATGGGTACTGAAAGACATGTTTCCATGTTCTCATAGAATATGACTTTGTTTTTGACTTGGAAATATCTTTTTGTAAAGAATGATGTTAAAATTTGTGTCACACCACTATTTATAGCTGAGTTTGACTCCTAGCTCCTGCTGCACTGCTTCACATGTTTGTTTTACTGGGATGACACGATTTTGCCTGAAATACACATTCTCTTGGTGCTCCAGATATTTTGCTAGCTAGTATGTACTGGGTGTTCTAAAGCCACCGTGTCCTGCTGTATGATTAAAATATGTTTGAATAACTGTTGCAATAAAAAGTCACACACATCTGTCTGTGGACACAATATGTAGAGTTGACTAAAAGAAATTGCAGGGCTCAGGTGCTAGAAATATTTCATTAACATTGTGAACAATAAATAGTTAAGAATAACACTCATCTTAAGTACATTGTTGTACTTGTTGTTTTTGCTTGCTGTCTGGAAAAAAAATGGAGTATGATTTTACCAAAAGGGTGTCTGGATCTTGAAAACGTTCAGAACAATATATCCTTCTCCTTCTTGGTCTCAGTATACTAGCACAATTCATTCATGCAATGAAATAGTCAACAATGCATTTCAGTCATGTTCTCAGAATTATCTAATCAGGTATAAAATGAAATTCTTAAAAAAAAATTCAGTTTTTCAGATTTGTTGACACATAAACAATGTGTTTCACATGGGTGCAATGGAGAGAAATTGCAGTTTTTTCTCCACATGTCTGATCATCAACACAGTTACAAAACGGGTTCCTTTCTCCACAGCTCACTGCCAACTACCTCCAGCTAAAGAAACATAAACCAAAGATACAAGATGGATTGTAGAGTATCACTCATCTTGGTATTTGTTCACAAATGGAATGTGTATAATACTTTAATCAAATAGTAATTGAAGTTTTGTTAAGCTTGAATAATCAATTAGTGTCAGATGCAATAAATTTAAAATGGGGTTTTAACAGTTTTAAATATTGTTAAGACCAAAATTCTCTGCTGATAATTGATAAGGGGGGACATAATTTTTCACATATAGTTATCAGTATTTCATCCTGGAAACTCAAAATACAAAGGCATAGGCTTTCAAAAATAAAGGAAAATAGTTAAATGTGACAGAAACATGGGTCCCCAAACTTCAAAATAATTCAATAAATTAAAACTAAGGAAATACACTTTGCTGGTGTTACAAAATATTATAATAACAAAAGATATATTACTTTATACATTAGTTCCAGCTGAATCACTATCCGATGTACTCCAGAACTACATAAGTGTAGGCTCATTGTACTGTGCCATTATTACCAACTATGGGCATTGCAGCGAAGCCTTCCTCGTGTAGTGTCAGATCATGAGAGCACTGCTGCAGAATTACATCATCTAAAAGAAGTGTATTGAAATAGAGAAATAATTACTCAATATCTACTGATATCAGTAGGCCTGTATGGAAAATGGCATCCACAGTATTTCACTCACGTCAACAAAGATAAGCAATGTGGCTTGCAATGTTAGAGATGATGTGCTTCTCAGAAGGTCAAGTGTATGTAGCATATCTTACATGGGGCAGAGCAGTAGAACAGTTCAGGACAGGTTCACTGACACACCCAACTAAAACAGCTTAGAAAATCGGCTGTCGCTGAGCACTGCCTCTGATATAATCTCAAGATGAAACGCTGTAAGGCCAGTGTCCTCATGTAAACACAAAGTTTCTGGGACGCTGTAATTAAGGATTCTAGCAATACAAAGAAGTCCAAAAGTTGTAGTAAACTGGAATGGAGGTATCAGTTTAAATAAGGCTGGGCACCTTGCCCACCAGGGGTGGTAAACACTGAAGGCATTTGCATTTCACGGAATATCAGTGCGGTCTCTGAAAAACAAAAGAGGATCACAGTGTGTAACTGGCACTGGGAATCAGCCTCAGCTACGAATAACTGTGTGACGCACACAGTGCTTCGGTCCAGTTGTAGGCCAGGCAGCAAGTATGCATAGTGACCCAGCTAGCAGCTCCCAAAGGTAACGACTGTGTCTGTTGTTGAAATATCATACAGGAACGTGCCTTTCACAACTCAGCTGATCACCTGGAAGCACAGTGTCAAGAGCTTCACTGTCCACGGTGGTGTCGGCCTGCAGTAGTAGTGGGGCAGTGAGGAGGTTGTGGACAGTGGGTGCCAAAAGTCACCCGAGTAGGCATGGAGCAGCTACTGCCACATCTCGTACACTTTCTACCTTCCATAGGATATAGGACTTATATTCATAAATCTTTTTAATAAAATGTCGAGTAACAATTCAGCGATAACTTCAGCCTGGGAGAATGTTAGCCACAGATAATGCAGTGTCAACACCACAACCTGCCTTCCTCTGTTCTCACCTGGAACTCAAAGAGAAAATTAGTGAAGATCAGCTTCACACTACCTGTCTTAGTTAAGGCTGTAGATCACGAGTGTGTAAAGAGAGCACCGATGCTATTACACTGAACAATATAAGGATTGGTTCCAGTGTTTATCACCACATGTTCCCATTGCACACCTGGACATGCACAAAATGTGAACATATATTTTGTTATTTATTATTATTATTTGTTATTGCTATTGTTGTGGCCTTCAGTCCAGAGACTGGTTTGATGCAGTTCTCCATGCTACTCTAGCCTGTGCAAGACTCTCCATCTCTGAGTAACTACTGCAACGTACATCCTACTGAATCTGCTTACTCTGTTCATGTCTTGGTCTCCCTCTATGATTCTTACAGCCCCCTTCCCTCCCACCCCCACTTCCCTCCAGTACAGAATTGGTGATCACCTGGTATCTCAGAATGTCTCCTATCAACCGATTCCTTCTTCTAGTCAGGTTGTGCCCCCCAACTGTATTTAGTACCTCCTCATTAGTTACACAATCTAGGCATTAAATTATCAACATTCTTCTATAGCACCCCATTTCAGAGGCTTCTAGTCTCTTCATGTGTGAACTCTATCTTCCGAACATGGGTACGTACACTGATAAAAATAGCTTCAGAAATGACTTCCTAAAGCTTAAATTGATAATGTTAACATAATTTCTCTTCTTCAAAAACGCCTTACTTGCCATTGCCACTCTAAATTTTATGTCCTCTCTACTCCAGTCATCCTAAGTTATTTTGCTGCCCAAATAACAAAACTTGTCTACTGTTTCAAGTGTGTCATTTCCTAATTTAATTCCCATAGCATAACTTGGTTTAATTAAACTATATCCAATTATCCTTGTTTTGCTTTAGTTGATGTTTATCTTATATCCTTCTCTCAAGACACTGTCCATAATTTTCAACTGCACTTCCAAGGCCTTTGCTGCCTCTGAGGGAATTACACTGTCATTGACAGACCTCAGAAGTTTTATTTCTTCTCCATGCCCACTCCAAATATTTCTTAGGCTTCCTTTTCTTCTTGCTCAATGTACAGATTGAATAACATTAGTGATAGGCCTACAACCCTGCCTCACTCACTCAATGACTGCTTTCCTCCGTTCCCTCAACTGTTATAACTTCCACATGGTGTAAATAGCCTCTTGCTCCCTGTATTTTACCCCTACTACCTTCAGGAGTTAAGGAGAGCATTCCAGGCATGGCTGTCAAAACCTTTCTTAAGTCTACAAATACTGTAAATGTAGGGTTGCCTTTCCTTAATTTATCTTCTAAGATAAGTTGTAGGATCACTATTGCCTCATATTTTGCTGCATTTCTCCAGAATCTATACAAACTTGCCACCAGTTCTTCCATTCTTCTGTAAAGAATTTGTTTTAGTATTTTACAACCATGACTTACTAAACTGATAGTCTGGTAATATTCACACACGTCAGCAACTGCTTTCATTCTAATCAATACTAACTTCTTGATTATTCTTAACATTTCTGCATATATGAGTACTTCAATACATTTTTACTGTTCCTAATAATTTATTGAAAAGTTATTAAAACACTGTGTACCTTCCACTTACAAGCAACTATTAATGAAATGCAATGTCTCATAAAACAAGATTAACATAAAATCAGCAAAGAATATACAGAAAACATTCAAATATGGCTCATAATAGTGGAATGAAGCATCACCTGAGAATAAAAGGGTGGAAGTATGAAAAAATGCACACTGTATGGGGTAGTTTAGTAAACAGAAAGAGTAGCGTTCAATTAAAATTCCGTATTGACAGTACAAATGTTGGAACACGTGAGGCTATGCTGACCATATGACTTATCTTAGAGAACACATTAAGGAAAGGCAGGCCTGTGTTTGACAAAGTTGATTGGAATACTCTCTTTTAAATTCTGAAGGTGGCAGGAGTAAAATACAGGGAGAGAAAGGCTATTTACAATTTGTACAGAAACCAGATGACAGTTATAAGACTCAAGTGGCATGAAAGAGAAGCAGTGGTTGGGAAGGGACTATCCCCAATGTTTTTCAAAAATGGCTCTGAGCACTATGGGACTTAACTGCTGAGGTCATTAGTCCCCTAGAACTTAGAACTACTTACACTGAACTAACCTAAGGACATCACACACATCCATGCCCGAGGCAGGATTCGAACCTGCGAACGTAGCGGTCGCGCAGTTCCAGACTGTAGCGCCTAGAACCGCTCGGCCACACTGGCCGGCCCCAATGTTATTCAATCTGTATATTGAGCAAGCAGTAAAGGAAGCAAAAGAAAAATTTGGAGTAGGAATTAAAATCCATGGAGGAGAAATAAAAACTTTGAGGTTTGCCGATGACATTGTAATTCTGTCAGAGACAGCAAAGGACCTGGAAGAGCAGCTGAATGGAATGGACAGTGTCTTGAAAGGATGATATAAGATGAACATCAACAAAAGCAAAACGAGGACAATGGAATGTAGTCGAATTAAATCAGGTGATGCTGAGGGAATTATATTAAGAAATGAGACACTTAAATTAGTAAAGGGGTTGTGCTATTTGGGTAGCAAAATAACTGATGATGGTTGAAGTAGAGAGGATATCAAATCTAGACTGGCAATGGCAAGAAAAGCATTTCTGAAGAAGACAAATTTGTTAACATTGGGTATAGATTTAAGTGTCAGGAAGTCGTTTCTGAAAGTATTTGTATGGTGTGTAGAAATGTATGGAAGTGAAATGTGGATGATAAGTAGTTTAGACAAGAAGAGAATAGAAGTTTTCAAAATGTGGTGCTACAGAAGAATGCTCAAGATTAAATGGGTAGATAACATAACTAATGAGGAGGTATTGAACAGAATTGGGGAGAAAAGCAGTTTGTGGCACAACTTGACTAGAAGAAGAGATTGTTTGGTAGGACATGTTCTGAGGCATCAAGGGATCACCAATTTAGTATTGGAGGGCAGTGTGGAGGGTAAAAATCATAGAGGGAGACCAAGAGATGAATACACTAAACAGATTCAGAAGGATGTAGGTTGCAGTAGGTACTGGGAGATGAAGAAGCTTGCACAGGTTAGAGTAGCATGGAGAGCTGCATCAAACCAGTCTCTGGACTGAAGACCACAACAACAACATTGGTAGTTATATCATGATGTCACACGCACACCACACCTGGGATCCACATGTTACACATATGTACAATACGTATTATCCCTCACATTGCAGCGAGTACTTCTACCTGTACCGCGTGTCGTACCTGTGGGTTGTCGTGCTGGGATTCCTGCTGACACTCGTCGTGGGCACCATCGCGTCGTGGGTGGCGGGCGTCACCTGCGGGGGGGACCGCAGCGTGCCGCCGCCAGACCCCGACCTCTTCGTGCCGCCAGTCCGGAGGGTGCTGCTCGCGAGGAGAGGGTGCAGGGTGAGTGGCAGTGGTAACACTGGCAGCACTGTCTCCAGCTGAGCGATGTCCTGACAACTGATTAGGCAGTCAATTTCAGATATAATCTGTTTGAAGACACATTTAGTATTGGATTAAAAGCTGTTTTAGTGGTGGAGTTGATTATAAAGTGTTTCTGAAATAAACCTCTTTCACTTGTATATGAACTATTATGGGAACACAAAAACTTTTGTGATTTCAAATCACATCTTCAAGTGTACAAGATAGGAAATGTACAATGAACATTACGATAAACAGATAGCTATCCTAATAACCTATGCTGACGACAACCAATACGAAGTACTCACACATCAGTGACATGTTTAAACCCAGATACAAAAAGGAGGGGTAGTCGACATCTCAAAGTAAAGTACTGTTACCCACAACAAGCGGGATGTCGTAATTCAAATTGACAGGTTGAAAACTGAAATATTAAATGTGCACCTACCTACAGTGAAAAGAGCAAAATAACAAAACAAGAAAAGTAAAAGCCCCAGTTAGATACATTGAACGCCCCTGGTTATGAATCCTCACTTCATACTGGGAAGCTGCAGACAGCAATGCTTCAGCCTGCTCAGTGTGCCAGTGTGTTCATGTGTATCATGGAGGGCACTAGCATCACCGTGCACATAGCAGGGAAAGCTACAAACATTTTTACGCAATCCAAATATTTTGGAAATGTTTGAGGCCTCTGTTACACAGCATAATCATATAAATTATAAAATATGTCAGCAAAAAAATTGTAAAGCCAAATAGACCAGAAACAACAAGCCCAGGATCAATAACCTAGCAAATATCACACTACATCTTTGAAAGGTGATCAAAGATAGACAGTATATTGTAACGTCTTAACTCCAGCTGATTGTTAAGGGTATGTTTGGGGTATAGCTTTAGACTCTTCCACAACGTTTAAGATGGTCCTTCACTTCTCTGTCTAAGACTTTTGAATTATTGACTACACCTGT